>NC_069501.1:1082945535-1083040535 GCF_027579735.1 Bombina bombina | reverse complement strand
CTTGTAGACAAGCTTAACTACCTGTTACACACGCTGGAAAGGTAACAACCAGCATCCGAAGGTGGATGTGAACCCTGGACCTTCCGCTTGCCATCCCACTGAGCTAGACGGATAACATCCTCCACTCTAGCCCTAACAGAGCATTGAGGATAAATGGTCATCTACCTGGCTCCAGAAAGGCGACAGTCTGTAACTGACCTCCACTTTCAAGCCTGAAGGCTAGATCTGCAAAAAGGTCGAAGATAACACCCGAGCGTCGAAAGACCATGGTCAAACCAAGGCTAGATCCTATATGGAAGAGACAACAGTCTCCAGAGATCCTTGCAGGATCGGTCTCCCAGAAAAAACCTTTTAACAGGGTAAAAGCTGGGAGCCTCTCAGCTCCCCACAGATGGCAGGGTAACCCCTGCACTCCACTTCTTAGAGCAAACGCAACTCTGAGCAAAGGATGAAGGACTAGCCAGCACTTCCAGACCAGATGACCCAACCCAAAACGGGAAGGAAGGAAACTCCGCCACTTCAAAATAATGCTATTAGGCTAAAGATTCAACATCCGGAAGAAACCTCAAGTGAGGACGCAAATCGTTTACCGATCGGAACACTAGACCACAGAGGTCATTCACAAATTCCAACTCCAAAGGAATGGAAACTACGGTTCTGCATCCCCAAGGACCTTTAAGAACCATGATGACGTCTGAAAAAGTCAGACTCGTATCCCAGGCAAATAGCCAGAAAAAGACAACCTTAGATTGGCACTCATAACTCTCCGTTCAGAAGCGTTGGATCTACACACTAGGCCTCATACTTCGAAATAGGATCTGAGCCCAGAGTCCATATCAATAGGCCAAGTGACAATCAGAATCTGACAGGATTAAATCAGCACCACGAGGGTGACATGAACCCAAGTAACAGCAGAAAGCGCCCGACCAGTACCTGCCTGGTATAAGGACACTCCAGAACTGTCCAAGGTCCAAGAAAATTCGACCCGAAGGTTCGATTAATGAACTAGAAAACATAAGTCTGTTATCCAAAAGTGCGCAACTTCCGTGAAAGTGCCCACGTGATCACAAAATCGCAAGTATCGGTTCCAGAGAAGAACATTCTCAAAACGGAAGTCTATCAGACATGAGCTTAAGAAAAACAAACACCTCCATCCGGATCAAAATAAAAGGAAGGCAGCACCCACGGGCGAACGTCCAAGGTGGATAAGAATGCCAACGGGCCCAGCCGATCAGAGGCCCCATTCACCCAAGCTCAGAACTGGAACAGAAACATAAAAGAAAAAAAGAAAAACGGAGACATTAAGGAGATTAGCTTTATCCCCAAACGTCTAATCCAGCTTGCCATCCAGCATCTAAGGCCTCAGATCCCTCGGCCCACTAGGACTGGAATCCTCTAACATTGCCAAAACATGTCTTAAAAGGACACAAAGACATGCCAGCCTATAACGGAAGGCAAAATCATCCCTCGCCAGATCAATGAAAGACCCGGCCCTGAGGTTAGGGTCCCTGAAGTCTCAGAGGCCAACGCTTCCCCAGGAGACTGAACTGAATCAGGCGATTCCACGCCCAATGGGCCCTGGTTAACCGACAGTATCTTAAAAATATTTCACTTGGGAGATATAAATGAGCCAGCGCCATAGAAATGGCCATGCAGAACCGTGCCATAACCTCTGGAGGAAACAAGCAGTTATGAAGCAGCGGTCACAAAGACCGCTGCTCCATAACCTGTCCACCTGCTCTGAGCAGGCGGACAGACATTGCCGGAAATCAACCCGATCGAGTACGATCGGGTTGATTGACACCTCCCTGCTGGCGGCCCATTGGCCGTGAGTCAGCAGGGGGCAGCGTTGCACCAGCAGCTCATGTGAGCTGCTGGTGCAATGCTGAATACAGCGAGCGTATTGCTCGCCGTATTCAGCGAGGTCTGTCGGACCTGATCCGCGCTGTCGGTTCAGGTCCAACAGACCTTGATAAATTGGGGCCATTATGTTATTATTATAGGAACACATAGCGGAAAATTATTTTGGCCTGTTTTTGACTTTTTTAACCTATGCTTCCTGTAGGCTTTCATTTAATGCTATTCCAATTCTACATTTTTCTTTATTTCATTTGTGAAGCAAATGCCTATATTTTCTTCCTATACATGTTTAAGATGTGTTCTGCTACAAGATTTAAGGGAACATTTAAAATTTGTGACTATCATGTTTTTTTTATTTTATGATGTCATAAGCATTAAGAGCAGTGTGATAACAGAGCACCCATAAATGATTCTAACTTTAAAGGGACATTAAACTGCTGGGTCGAACTACACTGCTTCTTGTGTCTGCAGGTCTCTTTAAAGCCGGTCTCTTATTTTAACCCATTACAAGAGCTGGTTAGTGAAGTTCTGCATCTTCACATTGGGCACCGCCATCTTGAAGTTTGTTTTCTCGCACTCTGTGACAGAATCAGTATACACTCACAGATCAGTGATATTGTTCTTTTCTTGACAAACCTTACTGTGAACTTCAGTTTAAAGTGTAGAATACAGAGCAGGTGCTGTATGTTTTGCAGTGGCTGCATTGCTCTATATTATTCCTGAGGGTTTTTTAAATTTGTAATGTAACTTAAAGGGACAGTCAACACTAAAAATAAACTAGCTTGAATGCATTACTTACAACACGATTAGTGCAAACATCCTTATTCACATCCTATAATGCAGACTGAATCGATTTTTTTTTAAAAAAAAACAACTGCCGTTCTAAGCAAAAAAAACCATCATAAACTCCTCCTATGTTGACGTCACTCTCAGGCTGATTCCAACTGCAAATCACAGGAGTGTCGGCCACGACGACTCCTGAGCGTTCACACCCAATTGCGCATGCGTAAATCGTATGTTACTTCAGTATCTGCCTCTTTATACCCGGAACAGTATAAAGGTTCCCTATTCAGCGACGGACCAGCACTGTCTGGATAAATATAGTATTCAGGCATGACAGTATGCACCTCCTCCTACCTGCCATTGGGTTTCTACATAACCTCTGGAGGAAACAAGCCACCTTCCGGAGAAGTAGTAAAGGCCATAGGGACACCTGCTTGCTTTTCCAAGAAAGGGTCTGGGGCACGCGCCTCACGGCACAAGGAAACCTCGGAGGCGGATGTCTCAACGCACTCTAAGGTCCCTGATTCAAGAGAAAAGAGTACTCTAGAACGGCAATCAGAACATAACTGATGGGCATGGATAACCCGGGCCATTTCATATTCTTCACAAGACGTATTCTCTGTATCTAAGATATCAGAATCCTCCATAATTCTTGGGATTACAAAAATGACAAACACTAACTGGCACCCTTTTTACACCCCCAATGGCTGGGGCACTCACCACCTCCTGTGAACCAGACAACCCACAAGCAGACTTTCTCTGTCATCATGCATTCAGCATACAGAAGCGAGGAACAAAAAGGGCACGCAATCTCAAGAGATTGTGCCATTAAGATAAGGCCGTTATGTTCCGTAAAAGCCATGAGCCTAAGTATTGCTACACATTAGCAGATATAATTATATAACAAACATGAAGTCCCCCCTGTTCAATAACCCCCCTCAGGAGATATTAACCCATGATTCCTTATTAAGATAAAAGGAGTCCCACTGAGGACCTTCTTTCGTTAACATTACCTTCACATATCAAAATAAAATTAAATGATCTTACCAGAATCTGTGCCGTGGAACAGGAACACGGCCCTTCAAGTGTGACAGATAGTAGCCTCTCTTCTGACATGGACTTGAGTGAATAAAGGCAGGCAGCAAAATGCTGGTTGCCACGGAGCTGTTAATATGAGTCGGGATGGTTTTACAGAAAGACTCTCCTTGCATCTCTGGACTCTAACCTTCATCCATGCTCTCACTGAGAGACTGACAGGATTACTTAAAACTCCAGTCCCATTTCGAAGAGTACTACCCTCCATAAGAGACTATCTCAAACTTCTGATACTTCTTTGCCATCCTGTGACAAAAGGCAAAGAATGACTGGGGGATGAGGGAAGTGGGGGAGGTATTTGAAGCCTTTGGCTGGGGTGTCTTTGCCTCCTCCTGGTGGCCAGGTTCTGAATTCCCAAAAGTAATGAATACAGCTGTGGACTCTTCCCGTTTAAGAAGTAAATAAGTGTAACGTTTAAGTGTCTATAAAGCAATGGGAGCTGCCATGTTGTAACTTAGGTTACCTTCTCTGCTGTGGCCAATTAGGGATAGATATAAATAGGTCATTAGAGTGTGCTGCGTGGAATATCACAGTGTTCAGCACTTCCATTTCTAGCAGGATTTGAAAAGCTCACAATTTCAGAATGGAATTACAGGAAAAGGGGTCAAAATAAATAACAAAAGTATATTGCAGAGATTGTTTTAATATATATACAGTTTATTATTTTATATTACCATCTCAAAGTGTTTAATGTCCCTTTAACACTTTTCATTACACAAGAGACAAGAAATCAACAATGTAATAGAAAAAGCAAATTTTTGTACAATTATAACCCCATGAATCTGGTATTTAAGAAGATGTGATAATAGCAACAATTAAACATACTGCTCAGGAAAACTAATATATATTTAATATATATTTCAAAAATGACATTTTATTTGTGCTTGACTTGTTTTCTTGGGCTGTGCTTCTCCCATACAATGTGGTTGTCATGTTCCACATCCTTGTGATCCTGGGCATTCACCTAAATTTTCCGGTGTATGTGTATGGGGGGGGGGAATTAAGTGGGTGCTTATGCTTAGATATAAGTAGCGAAATTCCAGGGGGAGCAATTGCCCTCTCTTGCCCTCCCACTCTGGACAACCCTGTGTTCAAGCCTTAAAGCTTATGGGGCATTATGGGCCATTCGGAGCTTGATGCCCCGTGTTTCTGGCGAGCCTGCAGGCTCGCCAGAAACAGCAGTTATGAAGCAGCGGTCACAAAGACCGCTGCTCCATAACCTGTCCGCCTGCTCTGAGCAGGCGGACAGACATCGCTGGAAATCAACCCGATCGAGTACGATCGGGTTGATTGACACCTCCCTGCTGGCGGCCCATTGGCCATGAGTCAGCAGGGGGCGGCGTTGCACCAGCAGCTCATGTGAGCTGCTGGTGCAATGCTGAATACAGCGAGCGTATTGCTCGCCGTATTCAGCGAGGTCTGTCGGACCTGATCCGCGCTGTCGGTTCAGGTCCAACAGACCTTGATAAATTGGGGCCATTATGTTATTATTATAGGAACACATAGCGGAAAATTATTTTGGCCTGTTTTTGACTTTTTTAACCTATGCTTCCTGTAGGCTTTCATTTAATGCTATTCCAATTCTACATTTTTCTTTATTTCATTTGTGAAGCAAATGCCTATATTTTCTTCCTATACATGTTTAAGATGTGCTCTGCTACAAGATTTAAGGGAACATTTAAAATTTGTGACTATCATGTTTTTTTTATTTTTTGATGTCATAAGCATTCAAAGCAGTGTGATAACAGAGCACCCATAAATGATTCTAACTTTAAAGGGACATTAAACTGCTGGGTCGAACTACACTGCCTCTTGTGTCTGCAGGTCTCTTTAAAGCCGGTCTCTTATTTTAACCCATTACAAGAGCTGGTTAGTGAAGTTCTGCATCTTCACATTGGGCACCGCCATCTTGAAGTTTGTTTTCTCGCACTCTGTGACAGAATCAGTATACACTCACAGATCAGTGATATTGTTCTTTTCTTGACAAACCTTACTGTGAACTTCAGTTTAAAGTGTAGAATACAGAGCAGGTGCTGTATGTTTTGCAGTGGCTGCATTGCTCTATATTATTCCTGAGGGTTTTTTAAATTTCTAATGTAACTTAAAGGGACAGTCAACACTAAAAATAAACTAGCTTGAATGCATTACTTACAACACGATTAGTGCAAATATCCTTATTCACATCCTATAATGCAGACTGAATTGATTTTTAAAAAAAAAAAAACAACTGCCGTTCTAAGCAAAAAAACGATCATAAACTCCTCCTATGTTGACGTCACTCTGATTCCAACTGCAAATCACAGGAGTGTCGGCCACGACGACTCCTGAGCGTTCACACCCAATTGCACATGCGTAAATCGTATGCTACTTCAGTATCTGCCTCTTTATACCCGGAACAGTGTAAAGGTTCCATATTCAGCGACGGACCAGCACTGTCTGGATAAATATAGTAAAAAGGCATGACAGTATGCACCTCCTCCTACCTGCCATTGGGTTTCTACACCGCCGCTCGCCACTAAAGTAATCACCCTCTTTAGGTTTCCTTCCTCCCAACAGGATGTTACAGCTGCTTTCCCCTGAGCTCAGGGCAGAGCCATACACCATAAACATTTTTAATAACTGTTTCACAGCGGTGCCTGAAGAGTGTCGGTCTCTCTAGTTTACGTCTGTTTTTTTCAGACTTGTGTATGTGACTACGTCACCCGGGGGCGCAGTAGGGAAACAGTGTATGGCTCTGCCCTGAGCTCAGGGGAAAGCAGCTGTAACATCCTGTTGGGAGGAAGGAAACCTAAAGAGGGCGATTACTTTAGTGGCGAACGGAGGTGTAGAAACCCAATGGTAGGTAGGAGGTGGTGCATACTGTCATGCCTGAATACTATATTTATCCAGACAGCTGTTACAGGAAGAACTTTCCATAAGCTATCCTTTCTATAAGGAATTATTTCAGAAAATCACTTCTGAGTCTGCTACTTTTCAATAAAAATAATGCCCCGGTTCACATAGTAACACAAAACTGCACAAAGGAAAAAGAGCAGCGTGGGACTGGTGCAACACTAAAATACATCCCCGCCTCTTCCTGCAGAAAAAAAAAACGGACACTATGCGCATGCGTCAGTTGTTAGAACCCTTGGCGGGCACTACAGAGCTTCAAACTAGCCGTGGGGAAGAAGAAGATGAGAGGAGGAGTTATGGAGCCATGTTTTTTTACCCAAACGGCTCAGAACGGCAGTTGTTTTTGTTTACAAAATCGGTTCAGTATGGATTATAGGATGTGAATAAGGATGTTTGCACTAATCGTGTTGTAAGTAATGCATTTAAGCTAGTTTATTTTTAGTGTTGACTGTCCCTTTAACTGTGTACAAAAACTGCAAATATGTAAAGCCTTTGGTTTCTGATGTCCATGCTAAACCAAAGTGCAAAGTACAGCTGTCAAAAAGTCAGTAACAACACTGATCTGTGAAAACACACTGCTTCCAACACCGGATGCAACCATAGACGAGCTACAAGATGGCGGCACCCAGTATAAAGATACAGAGTTTTACCACCTGGCTTCTGTAATGGGTTAAAATAAGATCATGGCTTTAAAGGGGAATTCCTGTCAAAATTAAAATGCACATAGATGAATTACATGTTTGCATAGAAACACATTTGCATTATATATGAATTGGCAAAAATGCTTCTAGTAAAAGTTATCACTATTTTAGTGTTAACATTTTTCTCTGCACGTGCATGTTAAGCATTGCTAGATATTCTCAGTGTACCATAAATTTAAATACTGCAGCTGCTCAGAGTGACAGTGGGAATTGTATCATGTCTTTAATTAACAGATTGACTCATTATCAGATGGTACAAACACCTTTGGCGCACTAAGCAAGTGCTCTGTTTAAAATGCTGGTGCATGCTGCATACGTAAATATACTTTTGAAGCATTTTTGCTAATATATGTATACTGAAAAAAATGCTTCTTTTCAAAAGTGGATTCAAATTTTGGCTGGAATGTTCTTTTAAAGACCTGATCTGACAGTGCGGATCAGGTCCGCAAGACCTTGCTGAATGCGGAGAGCAATACGCTCTCCGTATTCAGCATTGCACCAGCAGCTCACAAGAGCTGCTGGTGCAACGCTGCCCTCTGCTGAATCGGCCGCCAGCAGGGAGGTGTCAATCAATCCGATCGTACTCGATCGGGTTGATTTCCGGCGATGTCTGTCCGCCTGCTCAGAGCAGGTGGACAGGTTATGGAACATCAGTCTTTGTGACCGCTGCTTCATAACTGCTGTTTCTGGCGAGTCTGAAGACTCACCAGAAACACGGGCCATCAAGCTCCTTTTGGAGCTTGATAGATAGGCCCCTTAACCCCAAATCTGCTGCCCCGACATCGCCGACACCTACATTATATTTATTAACCCCTAATCTGCCTCTCTGGACATCGCCGACACCTACATTATACGTATTAACCCCTAATCTGCTGCCCCCAACATCGCTGACACCTACATTATATTTATTAACTCCTAATCTCCCGCCCCCAATGTCGCCGCAACCTACCTACACTTATTAAACCCTAATCTGTTGACCCCAACGTCGCCGCCACTTTAATAAACATATTAACCCCTAAACCACCGCACTCCCGCATTGCAAACACTAGTTAAATATTATTAACCCTTAATCTGCCGTCACTAACATCGCCGCCACCTACCTACAATTATTAACCCAAAATCTGCCGCCCCAACGTCGCCGTCACTATACTAAATTTATTAACCCCTAAACCTAAGTCTAACCCTAACACCCCCTAACTTAAATGTAATTCAAATAAATCTAAATAAAACCTACTATCATTACCTAAATAATTCCTATTTAAAACTAAATACTTACCTATAAAATAAACCCTAAGCTAGCTACAATATAACTAATAGTTATATTGTAGCTAGCTTAGGGTTTATTTTTATTTTACAGGCAAGTTTGTATTTATTTTATTTAGGTAGACTAGTTACTAAATAGTTATTAACTATTTACTAACTACCTAGCTAAAATAAATACAAATTTACCTGTAAAATAAAACCTAACCTGAGTTACACTAACACCTAACATTATACAACAATTAATAATAAATTACATAAATTAAATACAATTACCTAAATTACAAAAAAACCCCACTAAATTACACAAAATAAAAAACAAATTATCAGATATTTAAACTAATTACACCTAATCTAATAGCCCTATCAAAATAAAAAAAGGCGCCCCAAAATAAAAAAAACCTAGCCTAAACTAAACTACCAATAGCCCTTAAAAGGGCCTTTTGCGGGGCATTGCCCCAAAGAAATCAGCTCTTTTACCTGTAAAAAAATATACAAACAACCCCCCCAACAGTAAAACCCACCACCCACACAACCAACCCCCCAAATAAAATCCTAACTACAAAAATCTAAGCTCCCCATTGCCCTGAAATGGGCATTTGGATGGGCATTGCCCTTAAAAGGGCATTTAGCTCTATTGCTGCACAAACCCTAACCTAAAAATAAAACCCACCCAATAAACCCTTAAAAAGACCTAACACTAACCCCCGAAGATCTTCTTACAGTTTTGAAGACCGGACATCCATCCTCAACGAAGCCGACATCCATCCTCAACGAAGCGGCAAGAAGTCCTCAACGAAGCCGGGAGAAGTCTTCATCCAAGCCGGCAGAAGTGGTCCTCCAGACGGGCAGAAGTCTTCATCCAGACGGCATCTTCTATCTTCATCCATCCGCCACGGAGAGGGTTCATCTTCAAGACATCTGGAGCGGAGCATACTCTTCAAACGAAGTCTTCTTCCTGAATGAATGTTTCTTTAAGTGACGTCATCCAAGATGGCTTCCCTTGAATTCCGATTGGCTGATAGAATTCTATCAGCCAATCGAAATTAAAGTTGAAAAAATCCTATTGGCTGATGCATCCGATCAGCCCATAGGATTGAGCTTGCATTATATTGGCTGATTGGAACAGCCAATAGAATGCAAGCTCAATCCTATTGGCTGATTGCATCAGCCAATAGGATTTTTTCACCTTTAATTCCGATTGGCTGATAGAATTCTATCAGCCAATCGGAATTCAAGGGACGCAATCTTGGATGACGTCACTTAAAGAAACATTCATTCAGGAAGAAGATTTCATTTGAAGAGGATGCTCCGCGCCGGATGTCTTGAAGATGGACCCGCTTCACGCCGGATGGATGAAGATAGAAGATGCCATCTGGATGAAGACTTCTGCCCGTCTGGAGGATCACCTCTGCCGGCTTGGATGAAGACTTCTCCCGGCTTCGTTGAGGATGGATGTCCGGTCTTCAAAACTGTAAGTGGATCTTCGGGGGTTAGTGTTAGTTTTTTTAAGGGTTTATTGGCTGGGTTTTATTTTTAGCTTAGGGTTTGGGCAGCAACAGAGCTAAATGCCGTTTTAAGGGCAATACCCATCCAAATGCCCTTTTCAGGGCAATGGGGAGCTTAGGTTTTTTTAGTTAGGATTTTATTTGAGGGGTTGGTTGTGTGGGTTGTAGGTTGTAGGTTTTACTGTTGGAGGGTTGGAGCTGATTTCTTTGGGGCAATGCTCCGCAAAAGGCCCTTTTAAGGGCTATTGGTAGTTTAGTTTAGGCTAGGGGTTTTTTTTTTGGGGGGGGGGGGGTTATTTTGATATTAGATTAGGTGTAATTAGTTTAAATATCTGATAATGTCTTTTTTTATTTTGTGTAATTTAGTGTTTTTTTTTTTGTAATTTAGGAAATTTTATTTTATTTAGGTAATTTATTTAATTGTAGTGTATGGTTAGGTGTTAGTGTAAGACAGGTTAGGTTTTATTTTACAGGTAAATTTGAATTTATTTTAGCTAGGTAGTTATTAAATAGTTAATAACTATTTAGTAACTATTCTACCTAGTTAAAATAAATAAAAACTTGCCTGTAAAATAAAAATAAACCCTAAGCTAGATACAATGTAACTATTAGTTATATTGTAACTAGCTTAGGGTTTATTTTATAGGTAAGTATTTAGTTTTAAATAGGAATTATTTAGGTAATGATAGTAATTTTTATTTAGATTTATTTGAATTATATTTAGGTTAGTGGGTGCAAGGGTTAGGGTTAGACTTAGGGGTTAATACATTTAGTATAGTGGTGGCGACGTTGGGGGTGGCAGATTAGGGGTTAATAACTGTAGCTAGGTGGTGGCGATGTTAGGGGCAGCAGATTAGGGGTTAATAATATTTAACTAGTGTTTGTGATGCGGGAGTGCGGCGGTTTAGGGGTTAATATGTTTATTATAGTGACGGTGATGTCGGGAGCGGCAGATTAGGGGTTAATAATTTTATTTTAGTGTTTGCAATGTGGGAGGGCCTCGGTTTAGGGGTTAATAGGTAGTTTATGGGTGTTAGTGTACTTTTTAACACTTTAGTTATGAGTTTTATGTTACAGCTTTGTAGTGTAAAACTCATAACTACTGACTTTAGAATGCGTTACGAATCTTGCGGGATAGGCTGTACCGCTCACTTTTTGGCCTCCCAGAAAAAGCTTGTAATATCGGCGCTATGGAAGTCCCATTGAAAAAAGACATTACAAAAAATGCGTAAGTTAATTTGCGGTACGGACAAAAAAGTGTGCGGTGCCCCTAAACCTGCATGGCTCGTTATACCAGTGGTAGTGAAAAAGCAGCGTTATGAGCCTTAATGCTGCTTTTTTACTCATACCGCAAAACTCGTAATCTAGCCGTATGTTACTATAGTTGTACACAGTAGTTTAATGTCCCTTTAAAAGTTGTGTTCATAAGAAAATATATCATAATGGATGTGGAAAGTTTTTAAAGAAACATTTTTGTAAATATATTTCAAATATGATTATATGGTATATTTCTGTGTATTTCATAGTCTACCTTTAAAGTGATGGTAAATCCTAGCATTTGTGAAATGCTAGGACTGAAAGGGAGACTGAAAGGGAGACTGAAAGGGGACTGAAAAGGGACTTTCAGTCATGAAGTATAAAATGAAGTATTTTATACTTTATGACTGAAAGTCCCATTTATTTGTTCCAATGGTAAATCCTAGCGTTTCACCAACGCTTGGATTTACCATCACTTTAACACTGACTATGAGCTTGATCATAGTTAGTGTTTTCATGCTGCCTCGATTTGCAGCCAGTAACAACCATGGTGGTCAACAGTGTGGGGGGATCAGGGAGGTGGGAGGGTGAGGAGGGACCCCTACACTACAGAAATAAATATATATTTTTTTTAAACTGCATAGTGGCAGGCTGTAGGCCAGTATCAAAGATGGCAGTGACCAATGGGACGGAGAGAAAGAGCAGTTTGGGAAAGATCAGGTAAGGGTCAGGGGGTGGGAGTTGTCAGGTGGGAGAGTATTCCCTATACTTTAGCAAAAATAAACCTTACAAGCTATCTGATTGACCCCATTCACTGCCAGGAATTGAAAAAGTGTGGTGCACAGCTGCAATTAGCAGCCTTTTAATTGCCAAAAATCAATGACAAAGCCATTCATCTCTGCTATTTCTAAACAAAGGGGACCCCAGAGAAGCATTTACAACCATTTGTCTTATGACTGCAGTAATTATGTGCAAATAATTTCAGTGAGAAACCCAAAGTCTGCAAAAAAGTTAACAATATATATGTATATATATATATAAAATGGTAGTATTTGGTGGCAAAATAGTGAGTTGCCTAATTTAAAAATCTATATAGTTTTCATAGGTAAATAAAAAAACGAAACAAAGGTACTTTGGGCAAGTTTTTCACTGAAATTCCCAGTAGCGATAGGGTTAAAGTCCCTGGGTATTAGCTAAATGTAAGACCTCATATGCCCCAATGCATTACAAATATGGTGCAGAAGAATGGGGCATGGGGCATGGGGCAGTGAAGTGGTTTAAATAACTACTGTTTATGTGTTCCTGGCAAATAAAGAGGTATCTTTGTTTTGTATGTTACCTACAGCTAGAGGGTAAAAACAGCTTACCTGATAAATTAATTTCTTTCATGTGGTGGGAGTCCACAATCCATTACTCCTGGGAATTACTCTTCTCTACCACTAGGAGGAGGCAAAGATTCCCAAACCCCAAGAGCTCTATAAAAACCCCTCCCACATCACACATACCTCAGTCTATTGTATAGCCAAGCAAGTGAGGTAAGAAAAAGGAATAAGAGCCATAAAAAGAGCAGAAAAAAAGATATGCTAAAGAAAAAAATAACCCTAAAAAACATAAAGGTGGGGTCTCGTGGACCACTGTGAAAGAAAATTTATCAGGTAAGCATAAATTATGTTCTCTTTCATACTGGTGGTGATAGTCCACAATTCATTACTCCTGGGAACTAATACCCAAGCTGTGGAATCCAAGAGTTATAACATAAAGGGAGGGATTTAATAGCATCTTTTTTTCACTGAGAAGTTAAATTCACAGCCCCATTAAAACATTGTTTTAATGCACTTAAAATAAATCAAAAACTGAGACAACTGTCTGAAGGACTTTCCTTCCCGAAGGCTGCTTCAGAAGAAGCAAAAACATAAAAATGATAGAATTTAATAAAAATATACAAAGAAGACCAAGTAGCTGCCTTGCAAATCTGGTCAACTGAAGCCTCATACTTGAAGGCCCAAGAAGTGGCAACTGACCTAGTAGAATGAGCAGTAATCAGCTGCGGTGGAGACTGACCTGACCCCAAATAAACTTTGTGAATCAAAAGTTTCAACCAAGTGGCCAAAGAAATAGCAGAAACTGATATTTCCTAGGACCAGTAAAGTGAAAAAAATTTGAAGTTTGTCTAAAGTCTTAAGTAGCATCAATGTAATATGTCAATACCCTAACAATGTTCAAAGTATGCAAAAATCTCTCTGAAGCATTCTTGGGATTAGGACACAAAGAAGGAACAACAATCTCTCTGCTAATGTTGTCTGAAGAAAAATATTGGGTTTCATGTCCCTTTAGTATTAATATTAAATTGGGTTACCATTGATATCATCTAGAGCCTGTTTTCTCAAAAGCTGGGCAGCAGCCCGGTACCTGACATGCTCCCACTGCGCGGTCTGACAGGCCTGCCGCTCCACACATAAGGAATCCCGGGTAGGCCTGTCTGTCATGTGTGTGCACATGACAGATGGGGGGACTGCACAGAATAAGGAGCAGATGGGACTGGTAAGTAAGTAAGAAGTACCAGCTCACTGACACCAATGAAAGTATACAGGTATACCTTGCTATACAGAGCTTCACTTTACAGAGCTTCACTTTACAGCGCTTCACTAATACAGCGCTAATATGGAACTGAAGCCTCCAAGGATTTCGAAACAGTACTGTACTTATTGTGAGATTGTGAGAAAGGAGACTGGAACCATTTTGTTATGCTCAGTTCGGTCTGTTAACACTCTGTGTCTCAGTGTTCTAGTATGGCAAATTTTACTACAGTAATTGTCCCTATTTTATAGGAACTGTACAGTTTTTATTGAATACTGTGCTTTACTGTTCTAGTGTTAAGCTAAACTTAGTCCTTTTTAGTTAAAACACAATAGCTGGGATAGAAACAAAATATAATAATATGTTTGAATTGTAAAGCTCTAACTCTCCCCACACATTTCCTTCTATGGCTGTATCTTTATCTATTGTTCTTTTGGTAGAAGGCAAAAAGTAAATAGTGATTATCTCCTGGAGCATGGCTAGAAGCTGTGAACTCAGTTGAAATGCAATGCCTGTGTCTAAACACTGATAAGAGGGGTGGAGTTGGCTGCTCCAGGCAGCTTAGCTATGTAATTAATTTTGCATATTTTTGAAAATTATTTTTAAATACTTTCCAGCAATTTTTGTAACTATTTTTTATGCAAAACTATTTTAAATTAACCCTTTGAGTGCTAATGACGGCTCTTAGACATCACAGAGTTTCCCACTCTGGTGCTAATGACGGCTCAGAGCTAGCACTAGCACTCTCCCACCTTGAGGGAGATCTGGGGGCTCCCACCCGCTCCTACCCCGGCGATCGTGCCTGTAGAGTGACAGGCATCACCGGGGCTTTCCATTTTGCGTGGTGACGTCACGCGCAATAGCGTGATGACGTCACCGCGCAGATTTATTTATACTTAACAATGTTAAGTATAGGAGCAGGGGGCATGCTGCATAGAAGCCTGTATCTCAGGCATATAAGCAGCTACAGACCCCCAAGACCCACCATTGGAAAGGTAAACTAACCTTTCCAACAGTGTAAGTCTTGGGGGTCTGAAAAAAATAAAAAAAAAGTTTAAAAAAAATTGTTCAAAAAATAAAAAAATAGAAAAAAACATTAAAAAAATCTTGTAAAATAAAAGGGAGAGATAGGTGCGCTAGGTCAAAACGATAACCAAACACCCCCTTAAAAAGACAAATATCCCTACAGTTGTCTAAAATAAGAGAGAAAATATACAGGTACTAAGGGAGGCGCTAAAAAAAGCCAAAGGTATCAAGCACTTATAAAATTTAATAAAAACACATAAACATACATTAACATATGTAAAAGGGACGTCTCCCCAAAATGAAATACTACAAAAATACTAAAAAATGCAATTGATAAAACTTCCACAGATTTAAAATCATACAATCTGTATAGAGCAGTCCCAATCAGTTCGTTATAATAGGGTCAGATATAAATGTCTTTTCTCCATAAAATGTAACTGAGTATGTGGTCAGCGTCTCTATAGTCAAATACCACCAAGCTGCCAAATTGATAGATTGATAGAGCAATAGCTGCCAAACAGTGTAAGTAGATAATTATATACTTGCAATTCCAAAGTTCTCTTACTGTGTAAAATATCACTTTAGCAAAACATTCAGCCGTGTACTTTACCAGATCCTTATCCGTGAGGTGGATGTCTTTTCCCCTCGCCCGGTATTCACCTCGAGCGGGGCCGACTGAAACTTTCCGGCGTCTGACGTCACTGAAAGATGTTCCGGTTAGGAGAAGAAGCCGATTCCTGCGCTTACTTCTATGACCTGTAATCCCGGTCCTCTCAGATGAGCCCTGCACTTAGTGCTTATAGCACGCAAGGGATTGGATACTGGACAAAGTAAAGGATATCCCAGAATTGCTGCCAAACACAAGTCCTACAGATGATTTACTCCTATTTAGGAGAAGATAGTTCCAAAATGTATAACCCGGGTTATTAAGTAGGAATCAAAAGATATGTAAATTGTTGTCACAGAAATAAAAACAACAACACTGCCAACACATACGACGCATTTCGCCCTCCTATGGGCTTTATCAAGATAGTGGTGGCAAGTGTGAATGACCTTATTTAAAGGGGTATCTTTCAGTCTGATTGGTGGTGGTTTCAATTAGCAGAATTGCTTTAAGGTGGTATTTGACTTTTAGTAGCAACTTCTTTTTAAGGTGGTATTTTTCTCCTCTGACCTTTTAAATGAAATCACACAATCTTGCTACTCAAGGGACCTCAAAATTGTACCAGAAAAAGGACCACAATAGAATAATAAATAGAATATTCATAAATTAATAGTCATCCATCTTTAACAGAGAATCTATGTGTGATTAATAAGAGATATATAACAAATTTTTATTATATAAATCACTACAAATTGGCTCAAAGGCTTCCTAATAAAAAACTGTGTAAATATGTAAGGATTACACTCACCTTTTGCCTTGATTACTGTACCTTTAAGGAGATCACCTTCTTACCTATAAAAAGGACTTCCTCTCAGCAGCTCATTGCTGGTTAATTGAAGCCTACACCGGAACTTCAACACAGACAGCCTAAGTGGTTTTCACTTCACCTTGTGAACTCTCTTGAATTATCTCTCTCACAGTTCGCTAAACTAATCTTTAAACTTACTCCTAACCAGGTTAGTTGCACGGAACCTTACTTCCACCTCTTGGTAAACCGTTACCTTGCTCTGACAGCCGGATCCTCACAGCAGCCTAATTACGTCATCAGCTACGGACGGATAGCTGCTGGCTGTGTCTCTCTCATCGCAGCTTGCCGGTAAAGTCCGGAACGCTTCCTTTTGCTTGCAGCTACAATTGGAGATCTGTCTGTGAGTACTTTCCTCCTGATCTGAGCTACACACATCCTCATTGGAACAGAGGTAGGACTTGAACTTATTTCTGATCATTATCATGCCTTAACTTTTCTGCTGATATTTAACATTTGATACCAGTGGTTCTGCATACGGCTATATTAAGTCACACATGTTACTAGGGAAATCCTCACTAAAGGTAACTACTGTGAGACATTACTAATTTTTGTGGTGAACTCCTATCAAATAATAAATGATCATTGTTGTTACATATTAGTTAAGATAAAGATATTACATAATTAACCAGCCATAAGGAATAATAGGATTTGGTAAAAAATTGAAAAGGTTATAACCAGTCCTGTTAAACAAATTTCAAAAATGGATCTCAATACCATGACTGAACATATGAAAACTTTGTCAGACAGGGTAGAGTTGCTTGCAAACTCGTTTCATGAATTACAGGTTGAGAATCAGGCTTTGAAAGCCTGTCTCAGAGAAAGCCTTTCTGCTAAATCAAACCAAAACGAGCACCTCCCTGAACCTGCTGTATCCACACCAGAGAAATTTTCTGGAAATCGCTCTCAGTTCAGAGAGTTCAGAAATTCATGCATGTTGTTGTTTGAACTAAAACCTAGGACATATGCTTCTGAGAGAACGAGAGTTCTAACTGTGATATCCTATTTAAGGGGAGAACCCAGGGCATGGGCAGACTCCTTTTTTGAAAAACAGGATTCTATTCTGGGATCATTGGACGCTTTCTTTACTGAAATGTCCACCCTCTATGATGATCCCTATAAGCAAATCTCTGCCGAAAACAATCTCAGAGCATTGAAGCAACAGAAACATGCCGTAGAAACCTATATAACACAGTTTAAAATTTATGCCACAGACTCCATGTGGAATGATATCTCACTTAAGAATCAGTTTCGCCTAGGATTAAGTGAGGAACTTAAAGATGAGCTATCACGAATTGGGATTCCGGATACTTTAGAGGAACTCTATACGGTATCCATTTCCATTGACAGACGTCTGAGGGAGAGACGTTCTGAAAGAATGGGTCTCACAAAAAGAACACCAGTTACATCTCCTTCTCCTGGAAAGGATCTCCCTCAACCTATGGAAATAGGTTTCATCAAAGGTCCCCTATCCCCACAGGAGAAAACTAGAAGGAAGACACTAAATCTTTGCCTATACTGTGCATCTCCAAAGCATGAGGTAAAAGAATGCCCCCTTCTGGCGAAACAGAAATTAGGTAAGATTGCTGTTCCTATGAATAGTTTTTTCTCCAAAACTGCATCCACTACATATCTAACTTTGTCCATTTCTCTGCAGTGGGAACATTACAAGATCAGGACTACAGCCATAATTGACACAGGTTCCTGTGGGAACTTCATTGACGTGAATTTTGTGAAAATAAATAAAATTCCTTTACTCACTAAACAAATACCAGTCTCTGTGAAGGTTATTGATGGTAATTTGTTACCAAGTGGTCCACTCACACATCAAACCATTCCCCTTCAGTTACACACCAAAACAAATCATACTGAACAGATAACGCTAGATGTTATATCCTCTCCTATGTTTAAAGTTATCCTAGGCATTAAATGGTTGAGTCTACACAAACCACACATAGATTGGTCAACCCTTAGCATCACATTCCCAGAACATCAGAAAGTTGACCTTACAAACTGTAATGCAATTTGTTTTTCTGATTCTGATTCTGACAGTATTTTACCCCCTCAATATCATGAATTCACTGATGTGTTTGACAAAAAAGAAGCAGAATCCTTACCACCCCACAGGGCCTACGATTGCCCCATAGATCTGCTTCCTGGGGTTACTATACCTTTTGGACACATTTATCCCCTGTCCAAACCTGAATTGGAACATTTAAAGAATTACATAGACGAGAACCTTAAGAAAGGTTTTATAAGACCCAGCACCTCACCAGCTGGTGCGGGCATGTTTTTCGTCACTAATAAGGACGGTTCTCTTAGACCAATAATAGACTATAGAGAATTAAATAAACGCACAAGAAAAAATAGATACCCACTCCCTTTAATTCCTGAGCTGATAGAAAGATTGCGTGGTGCCACGATATTCACCAAATTGGATCTCAGGGGCGCCTATAATCTTATCAGAATGAGAGCTGGGGACGAATGGCTTACAGCATTTAGGACCAGATACGGTCTCTATGAGTATACTGTAATGCCATTCGGCCTTTGTAATGCCCCAGCAACATTTCAGTGTTTTATCAATGATCTTTTCAGGGACATTTTGGACGTGTATATAGTTGTCTATCTGGATGACATTTTAATTTACTCACAAGACCTTGATCAGCATAGAATTCATGTCAAAGAAGTTCTAACTAGATTAAGAAAGAATAGCCTATATGCTAAGCTTGAAAAATGTATTTTTGAGACTCAAGACATCACTTTCCTTGGGTACCATATTACTGTGCAGGGAATTTCAATGGATAACAAAAAAGTACAAGCTGTACTGGATTGGCCGAACCCTACTTCAAGGAAGGAAGTTCAATGCTTCCTAGGCTTCTCAAACTTTTATAGGAAGTTCATTCCAGGGTTTGCTGCTATATCTAAACCCCTCACAGAACTCACTAAAATCCACCGTCCTTTTCTTTGGACCCCTCAAGCTCAGGATGCTTTCGATCACTTAAAACAAAGGTTTTCAACAGCACCCATTCTAAGCTTCCCTGATATGAACCACCAGTTCGTGTTAGAGGTTGACGCTTCTGATTACGCTATAGGCGCGATTCTTTCCCAACGACCTTCCTTCAAGGATCCATTGCATCCAGTTGCTTATTTCTCCAGAATACTACAACCTGCTGAATTGAACTACCCTGTCGGGGAGAAGGAGTTGCTGGCAATTAAAAGTTCATTTGATCATTGGAGGCATCTATTGGAGGGTGCTGTTCACCCTATTATTATTTTTACAGACCACAAAAACCTGCAATATCTTCAATCCAATAAAACTCTCTCTTCCAGACAACTCAGATGGAGCCTTTATTTCTCAAGGTTCCACTACATCATCACTTATAGGCCTGGAGAAAAGAATAGAAAGGCAGATGCCCTCTCAAGACAACACTCAAAGTTCATACCTGACAATAATCCCACCACTGTAATTCCACAAGAATGTTTCCTAGGAATGTTAGTGGACATCATACCACAGTTGAAAGAAGCTCAGAGATCCGACAGAAACATGCCTTTAGAAAATCTTACTATGCACACTGATGGCTTGTACTACAAAAGCGGAAAACTGTATGTGCCCGCTACATTTCGTCAAAGGATTTTGAAGAATGTTCACGAATCACCTTTAGCCGGTCATATGGGCACGACAAAGACTACTGAACTTATTCTTCGTTCGTACTGGTGGCCAGGAATTAGAAAATCTGTATTGACATTCTTAACAGAGTGCATCGTTTGTGCAACCTCAAAACATTCGAAACAACGACCTGTTGGGTTATTGCAACCTCTTCCAGTACCCAATAGACCGTGGGATAAAATCTCGATGGATTTTATTGTAGAGTTACCAAGATCTAACGGATTCAATACCATATTTGTTGTCACTGACCTTTTTTCTAAAATGGCCCATTTTATCCCTACCACAGCTCTTCCTACTTCCAAACATACTTCTGAACTTTTCATAAAAGAAATCATTCGGTTGCACGGGATACCAAAATCTGTGGTTAGCGACCGTGGGACGCAGTTTACATCCAGGTTTTGGAAACACCTCTGCAATGCTCTGCATATAGAACAATGCCTCACGACTTCGTTTCATCCCCAATCGAATGGGCAGACTGAGCGGATAAACCAGGAGGTGGAACAGTATTTGAGATGTTATTGCTCTCAGGAACAGGATACCTGGGCAACTTTCTTACCTTTGGCTGAGTTCGCTCACAACAACCATGTGAATGCGTCCACTGGATTTAGTCCTTTCTTCATCAACTATGGTTTGCATCCTCGTTGTGATCTTCTGCCTAAGATTGATTCACCTTGCCCTCAGGTAAATGACACGGTGAATGACATCTTGCGGATCTTTTCCTCTGTGCAGACTCATATTCAAGAAGCCCAAGCTTCCCAGAGCAGATACTACAACTTACGTCATAGAAATAATCCACCTTATACTGTCGGGCAACGGGTTTGGTTGTCAACTAAGAATCTGAAATTGCACTATCCCAGCAAGAAGTTGGGACGTACTTTTATTGGACCTTATGTCATCAAGGCCATCCATAATCCGGTTACTGTAACTTTGGATCTTCCCCCAATTTTGAGGGTACACCCCACCTTCCACGTCTCGTTGATCAAACCCTGTAACTCAGATGTTACCACTCCTGTTTCGCTACCTCCCAAGCTGGGGTTGAGCTCCCCGGAGGAGTTCCAGGTTCATAGCATACTTGATTCCCGTCGTCTTCGTGGTCAACTGTATTATCTTGTCCATTGGATGGGTTATGGGCATGACGATGACTCTTGGGAGCCTGCCTCTAATCTCTCGGCCCCTCGTCTAGTCTCGCTTTTCCATAGGCGGCACCCTGACAGACCTCGTCCGTGAAACCTCGCTGTGGTTTCCTTGATGGGGGGCCTATGTAAGGATTACACTCACCTTTTGCCTTGATTACTGTACCTTTAAGGAGATCACCTTCTTACCTATAAAAAGGACTTCCTCTCAGCAGCTCATTGCTGGTTAATTGAAGCCTACACCGGAACTTCAACACAGACAGCCTAAGTGGTTTTCACTTCACCTTGTGAACTCTCTTGAATTATCTCTCTCACAGTTCGCTAAACTAATCTTTAAACTTACTCCTAACCAGGTTAGTTGCACGGAACCTTACTTCCACCTCTTGGTAAACCGTTACCTTGCTCTGACAGCCGGATCCTCACAGCAGCCTAATTACGTCATCAGCTACGGACGGATAGCTGCTGGCTGTGTCTCTCTCATCGCAGCTTGCCGGTAAAGTCCGGAACGCTTCCTTTTGCTTGCAGCTACAATTGGAGATCTGTCTGTGAGTACTTTCCTCCTGATCTGAGCTACACACATCCTCATTGGAACAGAGGTAGGACTTGAACTTATTTCTGATCATTATCATGCCTTAACCTTTCTGCTGATATTTAACATTTGATACCAGTGGTTCTGCATACGGCTATATTAAGTCACACATGTTACTAGGGAAATCCTCACTAAAGGTAACTACTGTGAGACATTACTAATTTTTGTGGTGAACTCCTATCAAATAATAAATGATCATTGTTGTTACATATTAGTTAAGATAAAGATATTACAAAATATATCAAATGTAAATACATGAGTATACCATAAAATGTGCAAAACAGAATAAAATTACATAATTCTCATAATAAAGTGCAAAGTTAATATATAATCTTATAAGTGAAAAAAGTCTAAAAACTATACATGTGTAATAAAATCTAAAATAATTAATCATTCAAATAAAAAGGGAGAGAGATCTAATTCAGAATTTAATCCCTTAGGATATAGGGTGTCATACTTATAGATATATTGAGAAAACCCTCCTTATAAGGGAAGCAGAATATATCTATAAGTATGACACCCTATATCCTAAGGGATTAAATTCTGAATTAGATCTCTCTCCCTTTTTATTTGAATGATTAATTATTTTAGATTTCATTACACATGTATAGTTTTTCCCTACTGACACCAATGCATTTAAATATAAGTAAATATATATAGGAAGAATTAGCTGAAATTCACTCTGGTTAAGAACCTCTGAACAAGGGTGTGCAAAAGAGTATCTATCTATGGCACCATCTGTGATCATTACAATATTACAAAAAGACAGCAATTTAGTTTTTAGTTTTAACACTTGAAATTATTGATATAACTTGTGAATGTAGCAAATACTTTTATAAGAAAGAAATAATATAAATCACTTTTCCAGTGACCACTAGATGGCAGAAGGCCGGACAGATAGCTCAGCATGCTAAGGCACTGTGGCTGAGCTCTGTTGTAACCAAGGGTTGCAGGTTCGATCCCCGGCAAGGTCCACTCAGCCTTTCATCCTTCTGAGGTCGATAAAATGAGCAGACCCTTACGAGTGATTAGCTGCGCTTTACAAGTACCCAATACATACATACATAACTGATATATGCCTACATTTAAATACATAAACCGGGAGGGAGTGTTTGGAACTAGTATAGTTAGTTTTCATTTATATACAGCACAATTTTAAAAAAGTGCACAAATATTCACAGCCGAGGTTAAATAACTTTTAATAAACTTAACAATAAGGTTGAAATAGGGGTTCTTTATAATAAGGGATTTAAAGGGATAGTCTAGTCAAAATTTAACTTTCATGATTCAGAGAATGCAATTTTAAACAAATTTCTATTTTACTCCTATTATCAATTATTTTTCATTTTCTTGGCATCTTTATTTAAATAAGCAAGAATGTAAGCTTAGGAGCCAGCCCATTTTTGGTTCAGCACCTGGGTAGCGCTGGCTGAATGGTGTCTAAATGTAGCCATCAATCAGCAAGTGCTACCCAGGTGATGAAACAAAAATGGGCCAGCTTCTAAGCTTATATTCTTGCTTTTTCAAATAAGATACAAAGAGAATGAAAAAAAATAATAATATGAGTAAATTAGATAGTTGTTTAAAATTGAATTCTCTTATCTGAATCATGAAAGTTTAATTTTGACTAGACTATCCCTTTCAGGTTTGCACTTCTGGGGGGAGATATATGATTTATCACATAGATTTATTTTTCAGTTTATTGTTTTTTAAACTTTTTCTTAGGGAATTATTCTATCTGGGGCTTTATTATGCTAATTTTAATTTAAATGGACCTAACAGAGGACTTTCACCATTTGGACTACTCGAATCCGAACTTTATTCAATATGCAGGAATTGAATCAACATGATTGGTCATCAGAAGTCACATGCTATTTTTGAATGGAGACTGTTTATGGAACTATTTTGTAAGGATTACGCAACTGATAACATGAACTTTGTGATTATTATTATTTAATTTTAAGATTGGTTCTTTTAAACTAAACATATACACATGATTAGTTAATAATGTTTCAAGCTCAGAAAAATATTTTTTGGGATGAAAATGATCCTTAGGGCCTGATTCTCTAAAGCCCTGTGGTCTGACAAGATTCTATAAGATAAATAAAAAGAGAGAAGCGCTCAACCTGGGAACGAACAATAGCATAATAGCTTGTTCTATGGCTAGTTACCACCCAAGAAGCAGCCTCTTTTTGCTCAACATGTGCCTTTCACAGAGAAGAACTCTCCTGTAGCATATCAGTCTGATCCTGACTAAACAGTACAGTCCAGCCCCGAATTAGCAGGCAATCCCTCTATGAACAAGAGAAACGTCAAAACCCCAGACGTTCGTTTCGGCCTAGTGTGGGCCTCGTCAGTGAGGTGTAGCCATATCCCTCTAGGCACACTGAGCAATGGGTCCACGTCACGTTGAGCAAAAAGAGGCTGCTACTTGGGTGGTAACTAGCCATAGAACAAGCTATTATGCTATTGTTCGCTCCCAGGTTGAGCGCTTTTCTCTTTTTATTTATGCAAGATTCTATAAGATGCTTCATCAGTATTATTTGGTGCCTCAGGGGTTGTTTGAAAAAGCAACTTTTACCTTGGAAACTGTATATCTCATTAAGGGGTTTCACTAATATGTTTCATGTTAAGCAGAGACACATACTTTAACAAAATAATGTTCAGTAAAATAAGTTGATTATTTCTCTCTGTGATGGCAAGTTTTGGAAAATTGGACCCTTTGTGAGAAAATGGTATTTTAACATTTTAGTACCTCTCTCTCACACCTTGCATGATTTAATCTAAACCTTCTTGTTTATTTATTTTATTTTCTATAACAAGTACTTAAATACTGAAATATTTAGTATAGTTGGGTATACAGCAGGCAAAATAAGCTATTTTAAATTAAAAAATAAAAGTAAAGGAGCTATTTGTTAACAATGTAACACACTCCAGCAGGTAAAATAGATAACTGGGAACACATTAAGGGGAAGAAAAATTACAGTGCATTGTCCTTTTAATCTTGTGCCTATAAAGTTGTGATGTGGCAACAATTAAACATAATGCTCAGCCAAAATAATTTATATTTATGTAATATGGTGTAATATAATTTGTGCCTTGACTTGTTTGGGCTATGCTCATCTGTATTATTTGTTTGTCATGCTCTATTTACATCCTGGTCGTCATCGGCATTTACAGGAATGTTTCTGCTGGGGGAAGAGCACAAAATAAAATGCCCTAAACATAATAATATTAGTGGCAACATTTGAGTTGTCTGTTATATACATGAGTTGTTTGTTATATACATGAGTTATTTGTTATATACATGAGTTGTTTGTTATATACATAAGTTGTTTGTTTGTTATATACATGAGTTGTTTTTTTATATACATGGGTTGGTTGTTATATACATGAGTTGTTTGTTATATACATGAGTTGGTTGTTATATACATGGGTTGGTTGTTATATACATGACTTGTTTGTTATATACATGGGTTGGTTGTTATATACATGAGTTGTTTGTTATATACATGAGTTGTTTGTTTGTTATATACATGAGTTGATTTTTTATATACATGGGTTGGTTGTTATATACATAAGTTGTTTGTTTGTTATATACATGAGTTGTTGAACATTTTAAAACTGTGACACATTGGTAACTTAAGTGTGTCTCAAGTGGGTGCTTATGCTTAGATGTAAACAGAAAAATTCCAGTGGGGGGGGGGGGATTTGACCTTTTTTACAATCATGTTGGTCAAGCCTTATTATTATTTTTATAATTATCAGGTATTTGTAGAGCACCAACAGATTCTGCAGCGCTATGACATAGGTGGTATACAAAATAACATTTACAGGGGTCAAGTGGGAAAAGGTAAAGTGGGTAGAGGGCCCTGCCAAAAGTTGCACTGTTGTAGTAGGCTCTTATGAATGTAAACTACAAACTGCTGGGCTCATAGGCTTATATGCTATGGGGTTTAAGGGGATAGCAGTGGAGATAGGAAGGTTAGTGTAGGTTGCATGCATCCTTGAATAGTATAGGGAGAGTCTTGTGGAGCGAGGCAGAGAGTTCCATAAGATGGGAGCCAGTCTGGAAAAGTCTTGTAAACGAGAATGTGAGGAGGTAACAAGAGAGGAGGAGTATAGTAGGAGATCATGAGCGGAGCGAAGGGGACGGGAGGGAGAGTATCAGGAGACAAGGTCTGAGATGTAGGGTGGAGCAGTGCAGTTGAGGGCTTTGTGTGTCAGAGTGAGAATTTTGTGTTTAATCCTGGAGGCAAGAGGAAGCCAGTGAAGGGATTGGCAGAGAGGTGCAGCAGATAAAGAGCAACGTGTAAGGAAGATGAGCCTGGCAGAGGCATTCATTATGGATTGTAAAGGAGCTAGGTGGCAGTTAGGCAGACCAAACAGGATAGAGTTGCAGTAGTCGAGGAGGGAAAGGATGAGCGAGTGGATTCAAATCTTAGTTATGTCTTGTTTAAAGAAATGTTTAATTTTATAGATTTTTTAAGGTGGAAGTGGCAGGCTTTAGCCAAGGACTGAATGTGAGGAGTGAAAGAGAGATCTGAGTCAAGTGTGACCCCAAGACATCGGGCATGTAGGGTTGGGGTAATGATGGAGTTATCGACAGTTATAGAGAAATGGGGGTAGAGATTTGGGAAGAAGGGGGGAAAATAAGGAGCTCAGTTTTGGAGAGATTTAGCTTGAGGTAGTGAGAGGACATCCAAGAGGATATATGAGAGAGACAGTTAGTGATACGGGTTAGCAAGGAAGGAGATAGTTCTGGTGCAGAGAGGTAGATTTGGGTGTCATCGGCTTACAAATGATAATGAAACTTGTGGGACTTTATTAAGGAACCTAATGATGATGTGTAGATTGAGAAGAGAAGGGAACCAAGGACAGAGCCTTGCAGTACCCTAACAGAAAGAGGAATGAAGGTTTTGGAGCAAAAGTTGGTGGTCGACAGTATCAAAGGCTGCAGACAGATCAAGGAGGATAAGCAGAGAGAAATGGCCTTTCCTGTTAGTAGGTCATTGGTAACCTTAACAATTGCTGTCTCGGTGGAGTTTAGGGGCGAAATCCAGATTGCAGTTCAAGATAAACTTATATTGAAGAAAGTCAGCTGATGTCTGAGATTTCCTACAGTGTCGCTCAGCAGTACGGGAACATCTGCGTAGGTACCGTGTCACAGGAGTATGCCAGGGCTGAGGATGAGTGTATGATTTCCAAGCTATGGTAAGTGGGGCCAGATTGTCAAGGACCGATGTAAGGGAGGAGTTATAGAGGCAGATAGATTTATTGGGACAGGAAAAGGAGGGGATGGAAGAGAAGTTTGAGGGAGCTAGCTAGCTGTTGCTGATCTAATGACTTAATTCTTCTGTGAAGTTTGGTGTGAGGGGTAGAAGGAGGGAGAGTCGTAGGGAGGGAAGTGATATTACAAGTGAGGAGGTGATGGTCAGAAAGAGGAAAAGGGGAGTTTGTGAAGTTTGAGATAGTGCATCGATAGCTTAAAATCAGATTAAGGAAGTGACCATCTTTGTGAGTGGAAGAGTCAGTCCATTGTGACAGGCTGAAAGAGGAAGTGAGTTGCAAAAGTTGTTTTGCAGAGGAGGCAGTGGGATTATCAACAGGGAGGTTGAAGTTGCCAAGAATGAGGGCAGGGGTATCTGAGGAAAGGAAATAAGGTAGCCAAGCAGCAAAGTGATGTAGAAATAGAGTTGAGGAGCCAGGGGGCATTATATGTCTGCAACACATATAGAGAGGGGAGAGAATAAACTAATCATGTGTGTTTCGAATGAAGAAAATGTGAAGGGCTGTATTTGTTGAAAGGTGCAACGAGAGGAAAGTAAAATAACATCACCACCTCCTTGTCTATTATCAGACTTAGGAGTGTGGCTGAAGTGGAGACCATGTGACAGTGCGGCAGAGGAAACTGTGTCTGAAGGAGAAAGACAGGTTTCTGTGAGAGCCAGAAGATTGAGAGAGTGGGAGATAAAGAGGCCATGGATAGAAGTGAGCTTGTTGCAAACAGAGCGAGAGTTCCATAGTGCACAACTGAAGGGGGTGGTGGCTTTAGATGCAAGAGGAATAAGATTAAGGTTACCAGAGTAACCTAAAGAGTATGTGTTCTTACTATTGGAGCTTTCATTAAATGCTATCCCTATGCTATGTGCTTCATTATTTAATTTGTGAAGCATATGTTTATATGTTCTTCCTATAAATTCCATATGTGAAAGAAAATGCTTCTATGAAAATTTACCATATCATTTATGACAAATTTTCTTATTAAAGTGACCCATGAACATGAATATTCTTATCTGAAGACTAATGATGTCATAAGCATTCAGAGCAGATGTGAGAACAGAAAGCACATGATTGATTCCAGCCTTACAAGTTGAGTGAATGAAAAAAATTGTCATAAAAGATGTCAGTAAGTTTTCATATTCCAGATATCACTATGTAACGGACTGCCTGGTACCCCGAATGAGTACCTCCATCAGAACACTTCCCTTGTCCTGGACATCCCTTTATCCAGAGCAATCCTTGCTGAGACCGGGGTCAAACCAGTGGCTGCATCTCCCCAGCTGGGCTGGTCTCAGTGGGCTCCCAGGCAGGTAGTGTCCCCTCTGCCATGCAGCGCTCTCCTGACAGGTATTGTCCCCTCTGCCTGTCTGCTTCTAGGCAGGAATAGATCCCTCTGCCTGGCTGCTTCTAGGTAGTAATAGATCCCTCTGTCTACGGATAGTGGGACCAGAGCTATCGTTGCTGAGACCGGGGTCAAGGCAGCAGCTGTATCTCCCCCAGCTGGGCTGGTATCAGTGGCCTCCCAGGCAGGTAGCGACCCCTCTGCCTGTCTGCTTCTAGGCAGGAACAGATCCCTCTGCCTCACTGCTCCTTTCAGGCAGGTAACGTCCCAGGCTGAGATCATACTTTTTATCTTTTTATAATTGTTTCTTTGTCTCCAATAAAGTGAGCTGAGAGGTGTGTGTGGAGTGGTGTTCACCTGTTTGTATATTTGAATAAATCTACCGCAATGATTTAATGCTCTGTATTTCTACATATGGTGGATATTGATACAAAATATATAAATTGATCTACATGTTTCACAATGTCTAGAAGATAATCTCTCTAATTTTTAAAACCAAACTAAAAGGAATTTTCTTATAAATATAAAACTAAAAAAGAAATGTTCATGACAAATGCTTACTATAAATAAGTGACATATAAAAATGATAAAAAATATATGTGTATATATATATATTTTATGGCTCCACTGGACTTGAACTTGGGAGCTTCTGTATGTTAAGCGAGCATGAAATTGATAAGGCTATCTTGAAGGCCTATTTTTATGTTATATATTGGAGCAGAAATATGTTAGGAATTATGTTATTAATAATATGTATATATATATTTGGGACTCCACTGGACTCGAACTTGGGACCTTCTGTATGTTAGGCGAACATGAAATTGGTAAGGCTATCTTGAAACTTTGTTATATATTGGGGCAAAAATATATTAGGAATTATGTTATTAATTGTTTCCAATCATATACAACGACCAAATAGACTAAAAATTGTATCCAGAATGTATATAAACAATTGTAGGTGTATGTGTTGATGAATAATCAAACATTCAAAAAGATGAAATGTGCAAAATGGTGTATCGTAAAAAATAATATAAATCAGGTATGTAAAATATAATATAATATGAAACTATATAGGTGCTTGGACTATTAGGTTTAGAACCGGATAGACAAGTGCATACATATACACAACTATGTGGACATGCTCGTCATGGGCATATACACATAAATATAAGTGTATGGAAATATAACATATTCTATAAGTGTCTAAATTGCATTAATGCAATATATTATTGAAGACTGACAAAGAAGAGAAAAAGAAATATGGGAGATATAATGTAGTGGTATCGACGTATGGTAGTGTTTGTTAATGTATATCAAAAAAATATAAGAAAATATGATGTACTAGACCCTAAAAGCTAAATCTCATGTTAGATACCAATGTAACCTGAATAAAAGTAATAATTTATGTGAAGGCTGCCAAATCTACATTGGCATTTAAGCCTAATGGATACAAGGTTTTGAGTTTATGTATCCAATATGTTTCTAATTGCCTGAGTTTAATCAGACGATCATAATCTGTGGAAGGTGGTACATGATCAATAGGGATAATTTTATAGATATTTGAACTCCCGTCGTGTATCGTTTCACAATGGTTGGGGACACTATGGTTGGTTTTAGTTTTTTTTACAATTTTTACAATTTCGATGATGTTCACCCCAATGGGTACGGAGATTTTTAATAGTGCGCCCTACATACTGGACGCCACAAATACAATTAAGGAGATACACTATATATTTAGATTCGCAATTGAGACCGGGGTCAAGGCAGCAGCTGTATCTCCCCCAGCTGGGCTGGTATCAGTGGGCTTCCAGGCAGGTAGCGACCCCTCTAGGCAGGAACAGATCCCTCTGCTTCACTGCTCCTTTCAGGCAGGTAACGTCCCAGGCTGAGATCATACTTTTTATCTTTTTATAATTGTTTCTTTGTCTCCAATAAAGTGAATTTTTAATTCAAGCGCCTTGAAGTTTGCCAGAGTTATTTTCAAGTTTCCTGCAGCTTACCTTTGACTTGGCTGAACCTTGACGCTCACACAGTGCAGCAGTGCAACTTTCCAATCATTAATACACAACCACAGATAACAGCACAAATTTCCTGGATACAGTAGGAGGAGCCTGCAATTGAGACGGCATGTTTGCATGGGAGCCGTGTGTTGGCACAAGGGATATTACAGTAGTGACCGAGTACAGGGCTAACTGTCTAGACGGTGTGATCTAACACAGATTTCAGCAACCCAACTTGGGATTTGTCCTCTGGGAGTGGATACCTGGCATACAATAACCATCGACTTAAGGGAAAGAGCGTTTACTCATTACCTTGGTTATTGTTATTTGACTTTTGTTGTGCCGAGTGAGGTTAAACACTGATAATCACCGGACTTGCCATTTAGTGTGATTGACGCCTAGTAGCCATATACAGGGACTGTTTGTTTCTATTTGAATGTCCCCTCTGCCATACTCCTTTCTTCAGGTAGGTATTGATTCATTTCCCTGTCTTTTAAAGACAATTGGGGTTCACAAGGCCAGCTCTTTGCATAAAGGCCCACAGACTCTGTAGCAGGTCTCTCTTGCAGGAAAAGGTAGGGCCAGAACCTCTGCTGCTAGTATACCTGAAAGAATCAGACAGGACCAACTGTTCCAGAAGGAACTACTGCCAATGTTTTATTTCACCCAGGACTAGCTTCTACAAACACACCAGTAAGCTTATTGTGACACACACACCATAAAACATAAACATAGAAAAACACTTAGAAAACAATATAAGGGAATATAACTTTGTCAAGAGGATGGACGATTCAGGTAGGTATAAACAGTAAAAATAACAATCATCTGTTTGTATTTTTGCCTATGCAAATATATGCAAATTAGTCATTCCTCCTGTATCCATTTTGGTGGTGAACTTGCAACCAATAGAGGGCGCTGTGTTATGTTTTTGGGATAGTTCAACCAATAGATGCCACTGTGTCACACATGCTCCCACAATGGGCCCTCACACCCTGTACCCATCCTGTATCTACGGATACAGAGTGACATAGACATAAGACAGAGTTATGAAAGTACATGGGGTATCCAGCATATAAAATTCCAAATTTCCATGCAGTCTCTGGGTTTCCTTAAGCTCATGCACCCCCTGCCCAAAGAGTGTTCCATAACAGGCTGCCAGATCATGGTGACTAACGTCACACACTATAAGGAATATTAATGTGTCTTTCATATTCTACCTGTAACTCTATGATCTTGCTCATAGTTAAAGTCATCATGTTGCTACCATTTGCAGCCACTAGAGAGCAGTCCACAATCCTACAATCCTCTGGTCCAGCAGTGTTACTATTTAACAAAAAAACAAACACAAGCTTCAGCCAATGGCTACATTCATTGGCTCTTTCCAAAACCACACTTTACTCTCCTACAACTCCACCATATATAATTCTCACAACTAAGCACTGGTTTGTTTGGCTAGTCAACAGTGTTTGTACCTCTCAGCTTACATTAAAACAAACAAAGCAGACATTTACTGTGTCTCACTTAGATCAGTGATTTTACCTATCTCTGTGAAGGTAAACAAAAAAATGATTTTCTGTAGGTAGTGGTGGTACCTGTATTCATTCATTACATTATTCAGCAAATAAGTGCCTCTGTTATAGAGAAATGAGGGTGCACATACCTCTTTGGCACCTGCTTATAGCTACTAGGCGTAATTGTTGCAGCAGATGTTTAAAACTTGGAACTTTAAACCTTAGTATCCTTCCACTGCAATGCCACTGTTTTTGAAACACCTACATTTTTGTTTTACTATTATTATATTTCCACCCCACTTACAAGCCTGCAGTGATAACAGCCATCTTGAAAAAAAGTCTACCCACAACCTACTGTTTCACACTGTCTATTGCGCAATGACTGTACTTTATTTTGAAACTGTTGGTCTACAACCGTGTTAATCATTTTCTATTTTGCAACTGATGTTCTGCAATCTGGTATTTGCCTTTAAACCTCAGTAGAAACTACACTCACTACAGCATTACACAATGTGCTAAAATGAAAGCAGCATTTTCATTTCTTCTTCAAATTCTGCTTTTAAAGGGAAAGTCTACAAAAGAATTGTTATTGTTTTAAAAGATAGATAATTCCTTTATTACCCATTCCCCAGTTTTGCACAACCAACACAGTTATATTAATATAGGCCTAGATTTGGAGTTTGGCGGTAGCCGTGAAAACCAGCGTTAGAGGCTCCTAACGCTGGTTTTAGGCTACCTCCGGTATTTGGAGTCAATCAAAAAAGGGTCTAACGCTCACTTTTCAGCCGCGACTTTTCCATACCGCAGATCCCCTTACGTCAATTGCGTATCCTATCTTTTCAATAGGATTTTTCTAACTCCGGTATTTAGAGTCGTGGCTGAAGTGAGCGTTAGAAATCTAACGACAAAACTCCAGCCGCAGAAAAAAGTCAGTAGTTAAGAGCTTTCTGGGCTAACGCCGGTTCATAAAGCTCTTAACTACTGTACTCTAAAGTACACTAACACCCATAAACTACCTATGTACCCCTAAACCGAGGTCCCCCCACATCGCCGCCACTCGATTAAATTTTTTTAACCCCTAATCTGCCGACCGCCACCTACGTTATACTTATGTACCCCTAATCTGCTGCCCCTAACACTGCCGACCCCTTTATTATATTTATTAACCCCTAACCTGCCCCCCACAACGTCGCAGCCAGCTAACTACAATAATTAACCCCTAATCTGCCGACCGCAAAGAGCCGCCACCTACATTATAGCTATGTACCCCTAATCTGCTGCACCTAACACCGCCGACCCCTATATTATATTTATTAACCCCTAATCTGCCCCCCTCAACGTCGCCTCCACCTGCCTACACTTATTAACCCCTAATCTGCCGAACGGACCTGAGCGCTACTATAATAAAGTTATTAACCCCTAATCTGCCTCACTAACCCTATAATAAATAGTATTAACCCCTAATTTGCCCTCCCTAACATCGCCGACACCTAACTTCAATTATTAACCCCTAATCTGCCGACTGGAGCTCACCGCTATTCTAATAAATGTATTAACCCCTAAAGCTAAGTCTAACCCAAACACTAAAACCCCCCTAAATTAAATATAATTTTAATCTAACGAAATTTATTAACTTTTATTAAATAAATTATTCCTATTTAAAGATAAATACTTACCTGTAAAATAAACCCTAATATAGCTACAATATAAATTATAATTATATTATAGCTATTTTAGGATTAATATTTATTTTACAGGTAACTTTGTAATTATTTTAACCAGGTACAATAGCTATTAAATAGTTAAGAACTATTTAATAGCTGAAATAGTTAAAATAATTACAAATGTACCTGTAAAATAAATCCTAACCTAAGTTACAATTAAACCTAACACTACACTATCAATAAATTAATTAAATAAAATACCTATAATTATCTACAATTAAACCTAACACTACACTATCAATAAATAAATTAAATACAATTCCTACAAATAAATACAATGAAATAAACTAACTAAAGTACAAAAAATAAAAAAGAACTAAGTTACAAAAAATAAAAAAATATTTACAAACATTAGAAATATATTACAACAATTTTAAACTAATTACACCTACTCTAAGCCCCCTAATAAAATAACAAAGCCCCCCAAAATAAAAAAATGCCCTACCCTATTCTAAATTACTAAAGTTCAAAGCTCTTCTACCTTACCAGCCCTGAACAGGGCCCTTTGCGGGGCATGCCCCAAGAAGTTCAGCTCTTTTGCCTGTAAAAAAAGCATACAATACCCCCCCCCAACATTACAACCCACCACCCACATACCCCTAATCTAACCCAAACCCCCCTTAAATAAACCTAACACTAAGCCCCTGAAGATCTCCCTACCTTGAGTCGTCTTCACCCAGCCGAGCCAAATTCTTCATCCAAGCGGAGCAAGAAGAGGTCCTCCATCCGGTAGAAGTCTTCATCCAAGCGGGGCAGAAGAGGTCTTCCATCCGATTGAAGTCTTCATCCAAGAGGCATCTTCTATCGTCATCCATCCGGAGTGGAGCGGCAGAATCCTGAAGACCTCGGACGCGGAACATCCATCCTGGCCGACGACTGAACGACGAATGACGGTTCCTTTAAATGACGTCATCCAAGATGGCGTCCCTCGAATTCCGATTGGCTGATAGGATTCTATCAGCCAATCGGAATTAAGGTAGGAATATTCTGATTGGCTGATGGAATCAGCCAATCAGAATCGAGTTCAATCCGATTGGCTGATCCAATCAGCCAATCAGATTGAGCTTGCATTCTATTGGCTGTTCCGATCAGCCAATAGAATGCAAGCTCAATCTGATTGGCTGATTCAATCAGCCAATCAGATTTTTCCTACCTTAATTCCGATTGGCTGATAGAATCCTATCAGCCAATCGGAATTCGAGGGACGCCATCTTGGATGACGTCATTTAAAGGAACCGTCATTCGTCGTTCAGTCGTCGGCCAGGATGGATGTTCCGCGTCGGAGGTCTTCAGGATGCTGCCGCTCCACTCCGGATGGATGACGATAGAAGATGCCTCTTGGATGAAGACTTCAATCAGATGGAAGACCTCTTCTGCCCCGCTTGGATGAAGACTTCTACCGGATGGAGGACCTCTTCTTGCTCCGCTTGGATGAAGAATTTGGCTCGGCTGGGTGAAGACGACTCAAGGTAGGGAGATCTTCAGGGGCTTAGTGTTAGGTTTATTTAAGGGGGGTTTGGGTTAGATTAGGGGTATGTGGGTTGTAATGTTGGGGGGGGGGATTGTATGTTTTTTTTTACAGGCAAAAGAGCTGAACTTCTTGGGGCATGCCCCGCAAAGGGCCCTGTTCAGGGCTGGTAAGGTAAAAGAGCTTTGAACTTTAGTAATTTAGAATAGGGTAGGGCATTTTTTTATTTTGGGGGGCTTTGTTATTTTATTAGGGGGCTTAGAGTAGGTGTAATTAGTTTAAAATTTTGTAATATATTTCTAATGTTTGTAAATATTTTTTTATTTTTTGTAACTTAGTTCTTTTTTATTTTTTGTACTTTAGTTAGTTTATTTCATTGTATTTATTTGTAGGAATTGTATTTAATTTATTTATTGATAGTGTAGTGTTAGGTTTAATTGTAGATAATTATAGGTATTTTATTTAATTAATTTATTTAATTGTAACTTAGGTTAGGATTTATTTCACAGGTAAATTTGTAATTATTTTAACTATTTTAGCTATTAAATAGTTCTTAACTATTTAATAGCTATTGTACCTGGTTAAAATAAATACAAAGTTACCTGTAAAATAAATATTAATCCTAAAATAGCTATAATATAATTATAATTTATATTGTAGCTATATTAGGATTTATTTTACAGGTAAGTATTTAGCTTTAAATAGGAATAATTTATTTAATAAGAGTTAATTTATTTCGTTAGATTAAAATTATATTTAATTATATTTAATTTAGGGGGGTGTTAGTGTTAGGGTTAGACTTAGCTTTAGGGGTTAATACATTTATTAGAATAGCGGTGAGCTCCAGTCGGCAGATTAGGGGTTAATAATTGAAGTTAGGTGTCGGCGATGTTAGGGAGGGCAGATTAGGGGTTAATACTATTTATTATAGGGTTAGTGAGGCAGATTAGGGGTTAATAACTTTATTATAATAGCAGTGCGGTCCGGTCGGCAGATTAGGGGTTAATAAGTGTAGGCAGGTGGAGGCGATGTTGAGGGGGGCAGATTAGGGGTTAATAAATATAATATAGGGGTCGGCGGTGTTAGGGGCAGCAGATATGGGGTACATAGGGATAATGTAAGTAGCGGCGGTTTACGGAGCGGCAGATTAGGGGTTAATAATAATATGCAGGGGTCAGCAATAGCGGGGGCGGCAGAATAGGGGTTAATAAGTGTAAGGTTAGGGGTGTTTAGACTCGGGGTACATGTTAGAGTGTTAGGTGCAGACATAGGAAGTGTTTCCCCATAGGAAACAATGGTGCTGCGTTAGGAGCTGAACGCGGCTTTTTTGCAGGTGTTAGGTTTTTTTTCAGCTCAAACAGACCCATTGTTTCCTATGGGGGAATCGTGCACGAGCACGTTTTTGAGGCTGGCCGCGTCCGTAAGCAACTCTGGTATTGAGAGTTGCAGTTGCGTTAAATATGCTCTACGCTCCTTTTTTGGAGCCTAACGCAGCCTTTCTGTGGACTCTCAATACCAGAGTTATTTTTATGGTGCGGCCAGAAAAAAGCCAGCGTTAGCTACGCGGGTCCTTACCGACAAAACTCTAAATCTAGCCGATAGTTTTTATCTCTGTGATTACCTTTTATCTAAGCATTTTTATTTATTATCTATTGACTTGCATTTCAGCCAATCAGTGCTGTTTTGTACTGACTCTTAAATAACTCCCCGGGCGTGAGCACAATGTTATCTACTGTATATGGCCCACACAAACTAGCAGTCTCCTGTTGTGGAAAGCAAATTAAAAAAGCATGTGATAAGAGGCTGTCTGTAGTGGCTTAGAAATGGGCAGAAATTTAAAGGTTTAAAGCATTATCTATCTTTTTAAACAATAACAATTTTGGTGTAGACTGTCCCTTTAACAGGGTTGACCACCCTAAGTGCATACACTCTGCTTTGTACATTGATAATATGAAATATAAATACAGTATTTGCAACAATTCTGCCATCTGCATCAATTAGAAATAATTTTGCTACAAAACAATTGTATTTATCTACTTCTTTCCTCAGGGCCTATTAACAGGACATATATTAAGCATATCCGTGTTTGTGCATAAGTGGAACATAGTAATTTGATAACTTTTAATTAAATTGAATGTGATCCTGTTTATCAGTAAACTCTGGATTGCTAGAGCACCCTAAGGCCGGATGATGAAACACAGGTCCCAAAAAAAAGCTTTTCAGGAACAATTTCAGAACCAAAATATAGCATGATTATAAATCTTTCTATTTTAATGTATTTATGGTCCTGGTTTCCCAGAATCAATAACAGGAAATTTAGGGCTACATTACCAATGGAGCGCAATATTGCGATACTTGCACTCCACTCAGTAATACTAGCGCACGTAAATGTGCACTGGTATTACAAGTGAGGCACAATGCCTTGTGCTCAATAGCCAAACCAGCACAGGGGGCAATTTGCACTGCGTTGGTCTGCAAAAAAATAAATAAAAAAAATGAATATCTACATATACAGTATATGTGTTTATTTGTGTATATACACATAACACAAAAATATATGTATATAAGCATCTACATATATATTTATAGTGAAAACATAGCCCCCCATTGATCTCAATATAAAGGTTCTTTCAGTGCTGTTTTTAATTCTAAAACTCCATATCCCCTCACTTTAACCCTTATAACTGCTTTGTGCAGTTTTTAAAAAAAATAAAGATGCTCATATGTTTATTTCATGATACGCTACTGTACTCTTTATTTTGGGGGCAATTTCGACTTTTTTTCATTAACCAGAGATCTTATCTCTAGTTAATGAATTCTAGCGCAAAGTGAAACTGCGAGCTCGCGGTAGCTTTAACCAGCCACTTCTAATGGCTGGTTATTTATTGTGCACCCGTAAACTGCAAATTTTCCCCTTTACGGGCGCATGTTAAGATAGCGCTCCATTCGTAATCTGCCCTAAATGTTCTGTGAAAAAACAGCCATTAACTAGGTGGTAAAGAGAAATAAAGTAATCAAAGAATATAAGAGATGTGTATAAGGATATCCTGAGAACAATGTACTGTAAAACTGATTTCCCTTAAAGGGACTGTAAACAGGTTTAAAATTGTATCTTCTTGGCTGCTTGGTTCCAGAGGAGGAGTCTAAGCGCAGGTCGCTCAGCGCTAGCTCAGAATACTCCCACTCACAGCTGTTGGTGGAGGTTCCCGCGCCGTGCCTCAAGACCGGGGATAGCTGGTCAGGAAGGACGCCTTTCATCGCTGCCGGAGCCATAGTAGTGGAACTCCAACCCACTACGCTGACTCACCAACTGTCAGCCTAATCGCACCTACATTCCATCTAGCCTAGCATTGTACTTGGGAACATAGGCTTAGCTTTTCCTCCTCTTCCACTGGTGCTGCGTGAGAGGAGGGCAGAACTGTATCGATGCCTCTATGCGGGTCTGAAAGGAACCATTGACTCTAGTAGGCACTAACACTCTAAAAGGATAAATCAACCCTTATCAGACACCATGATATTATACCGCCCTTCCAGCAGCTAACCAGAGGGTTTATATATACCTAACTTCCCGTGCCCCCGGTACCTACAGTATCACAAGTCTTCTTGGCTGAGGACTCCTAGTACAGCAAAAGCCAAGGAAAGTTAAAACCCCATCAGATTCAATTGACTCAGGGCTGCATGTCTAGGAAGAGAGCACACTTGTGAAAACAAAGGCACTGCTGCCTTCAACTACCAGGGAAAGGGGGCCCTCAGAAAGAAACCATGTACCTGGCTGCAAACTAAGCTGTGGAGGATTCCCCCCGGAGCTGTATCCTTAGAGGGGAGGTGGTGGCTCGAGAGGTGGGTTGCTTTGCTGTTCAGGCTGCAGGGGAGAGATTTCGGCACATGGTGTTGATTCGCCACGGGAGACGGGGGATGCCTTGATTGGCTGGTTGATTGTGATGACCGGGGAGCTTGTGGATAGCAGCTTGTCTTCCTCCTCTCCCACTGGTGCTGCGCGAGAGGAGGATAAGAAGTTGTGCTTTTGCCTTGGCTGCGTCTGGCTGACCTCACGTGGTAGCGGCTTTTCACTCTCTAAAGCACAGAGAGCTCCCTCATAAGTTTTCACTTTCTTTTTTTTTTTCTTACAAGAAGAGATACGAAGGCTCCTGATAGCCATTACTTCCCTCCCCTTGGTACCAGTGAACTAATATCTTCAGAGGGGTCGCTAGGCTCCAAGCAACGTTCTCTAACTACACTCCTGGGAACTCGGAGGGGAAGCTACTAGGATGAATTGCCCCCTCATAATAGTGGTTAAGACCAAAGGCAGTGGGTACTGGCTGCTACCCTTTATTGAAGGTACTCTATATGCAAGTATAACAGAGAAACTAAAAATTTGGCAGAACCTACCATTTTGTATCTCGGGGCGGATAGCCCTGTTTAAGATGGTTCTTCTCTCGAAGCTCCTCTATGTTCTCCAGAATATTCCAATAACTCTCCTAGAGAGGGATATTTGTTTACTCAATAGTGCCCTCAGTAAATTTACTTGGCATGGAAAAAGATCTAGGATTTCCTTAAATAAGCTCTCACTCTCTAAAGAGAGTGGAGGTCTTTCACTACCTGACATTCGTTTGTACAATTATGTTTTTTTAGCACGTATAGTGGCAGACTGGATTTCTAATAAAAATTATGTTGTAAATAATGCACTCGAGGCAAGCATTTGCAATCCATTTCTCCAGCTAGCATTAATTCATTGTGAACATAAAGAGTTACCAGGGGAAATCAAAAGTCTTAAAACCTTTTTTAATCCTTTGAAGGCCTGTCACTAAATTGGAAGGCCTCTCAGTATTTACCGTTAATGGGAAACCCAAAATTCCCTGCAGGTCTAAATTCAGAAGTATTCAGGAAATGGTACAATTTAGGGCTAGATAGGTTAATATATCTTATCGATAAATATAACAAATGTGTCAAAACTTTTGAGGAATTAAAAACTAAATACAGATTTTTTTAACAAGGATTTCTTTGCATACCTGCAAATCAGACATTTTATTTTAGAGCTGATGAAAGAGGTAGACTGGTGCTGGGCCTTGGGTAATCTGGAAAGATGGCTCATATTGTTTAAGAATGGTCATATGTCTATCTCCCCATGTTATCATATGCTTGGATTCAGGAAGGGAGCCCCTCTTCAAGTGAAATTAGTTTCAGAATGGAACCGGTTGATACCCCAAATTAACACTGATGCCAAATTTATACAGTTTTCTATTAAGAAAGTTTCACAGGCTACCCTGCCAGCTACTTGGAGGGAGGCACATGTTAAACTCCTGCACAAGTCATACCTCACCCCTGAAAAAGGAAATTTATGCTTACCTGATAAATTTGTTTCTTTTACGATATGACGAGTCCACGGATTTCATCCTTACTTATGGGATATCGCCTCCTGGTCAGCCGGAGGAGGCAAAGAGCACCACAGCAGAGCTGTATATATAGCTCCTCCCTTCCCTCCCACTCCAGTCATTTGACCGAAGTTAGGAAGAGAAAGGTAAAGCCAAGGTGCAGAGGTGACTGAAGTTTAACAAAAATAAAGACCTGTCTTAGAAAATGACAGGGTGGGCCGTGGACTCGTCCTATCATAAAAGAAACAAATTTATCAGGTAAGCATAAATTTCCTTTTCTTTTACAAGATATGATGAGTCCACGGATTTCATCCTTACTTATGGGATACAATACCAAAGCTATAGGACACGGATGAAAGGGAGGGACAAGACAGGAACCTAAACAGAAGGCACCACTGCTTGAAAAACCTTTCTCCCAAAAACAGCCTCAGACGAGGCAAAAGTGTCAAATTTGTAAAATTTGGAAAAAGTGTGCAGAGACGACCAAGTTGCAGCCTTGCAAATCTGATCAACTGAAGCATCATTTTTAAATGCCCATGAGGAAGCCACAGCCCTAGTAGAATGAGCCATAATTCTTTCAGGAGGCTGCTGTCCAGCAGTCTCATATGCAAAACGGATGATACCCTTCAGCCAAAAGGAAAGAGCGGTAGCCGTAGCTTTCTGGCCCCTACGTTTCCCAGAAAAAACAACAAATAATGAAGATGATTGACGAAATTCTTTAGTCGCCTGCAAGTAAAACTTCAGGGCAGGGACCATGTCCAAGTTATGTAACAGACGCTTCTTCTTAGAAGAAGGATTAGGACACAATGAAGGAACAATAATTTCCTGATTAATATTTTTGTTGGAAACAACCTTAGGAAGAAAACCAGGTTTGGTACGTAACACTACCTTATCAGAATGAAAAATAAGGTAAGGAGAATCACATTGTAATGCTGAAAGCTCAGAAACTCTGCAAGCAGAAGAAATAGCAATCAAAAATAAAACTTTCCAAGATAACAACTTAATATCTATGGAATGCATAGGTTCAAACGGAACCCCTTGAAGAACCTTAAGAACTAAATTCAAACTCCAAGGAGGAGCAATAGGTCTAAACACAGGTCTGATTCTAGTCAGAGCCTGACAAAAAGTTTGAACATCCGGATTATCTGCCAGACGTTTGTGCAGCAAAATAGATAAAGCAGAAATCTGTCCCTTTAAGGAATTTGCTGATAACCCTTTCTCCAATCCTTCTTGGAGAAAGGATAAAATCCTAGGAATCCTAATCTTACTCCATGAGTAGCCCTTGGATTCGCACCAATAAAGATGTTTACGCCATATCTTATGGTAAATCTTTCTAGTAACAGGCTTACGTGCCTGGATCAAGGTATTAATGACCGAATCAGAGAACCCTCGCTTAGATAAAATCAAGCGTTCAATCTCCAAGCAGTCAGCTTCAGAGAAATTAGATTCAGATGATGGAAGGGTCCCTGAATAAGAAGGTATTGTCTCAATGGAAGCTTCCACAGTGGCAGAGAGGACATGTCCACCAGATCAGCATACCAAGTCCTGCGAGGCCACGCAGGAGTGATGAGGTTCACCGAAGCCCTCTCCTGTTTGATTCGAGCAATCACCCGGGGAAGGAGAGCAAACGGCGGAAACACATAAGCTAGGTTGAACGACCAAGGCACTGCCAAGGCATCTATCAGTTTAGCCTGAGGATCCCTGGACCTGGATCTGTATCTCGGAAGCTTGGCATTCTGATGAGATGCCATAAGATCCAGCTCCGGTCTGCCCCATCTGAGAATCAGGTTGGCAAAGACCTCCGGATGGAGTTCCCATTCCTCCGGATGAAACGTCTTACTGCTCAAAAAATACGCTTCCCAGTTGTCCACTCCTGGGATGTAGAATGCTGTAATATACCTTTAACATCAGATCCCTCCTACTAATAACCAAACCCTATTTAACCTGTCATTACCATATCCACCTTGCCTGTTAATTGTTGTTCTACGCTCAGTTAGCTCTGTGAAGAGTCAGCTCTTACTTCATAGTTATATTACCAGGTCCCTGGTAGGATTCACTACTGATTTTTACCAGTTAAACTACCTTTGTCTGCATCAACTACTTGTGGACGCACAAACTATCTTTATCGCAATCTCCTCCTGAACCGGCAACTACAGCTCCTTCTCTGTATCATCAGCAGCTGTTCATTTCGGAACTCCTTACCGCAACCGGAAGTGAGTCACACTCTCACCGGCTTCACTTTTTCTCCTCAAGCCGACGGACGAACTTCTCCTCATCTCTAACCTCTGACTAAGTTATCTTACGGCTCATTTGGGTCTGAAGTCGGTAAGCACATTCGGTAATCCTCTAAGTATTCCAGCTCTCAACTCTGTTATTTGTGACTGAATCACCAATTATTTCCAGTGCTACGCTTTAAACCTCATGGATGGATGAATGACTCTTGTACATATTTTTATTCCGGTGTGAGTGTGTGAAGATTGTTTGCGTTTCTCGATATATCCTCAAACATTTGTTATAGGGTTTATGCTGCACAAAAGCCTATTTCATATTCTGCCAGTTAGCAGAGATCTATTTCAGCAAACTAACACTGCTCATAGAAAGTCTGTGTATTAATGCACACTTGCTTTCTATTTATTCAGTGTTATTTATCTAATTGTTCCTACGACTAAAAGCTCACAGTTACTGTTCTTAGTAAAATCAATTACTTTGCTGAGACAAATAACACAAGAGCAACAAAACCAATTTTATATTGGTCAGAGCATTACAGTATTAACAGGCCTAAAAAAAACTATCTGTTTAACTCTTTAAGTCATGGAACCACAAGAGATTCAAAATGAGTTCAATAATATACATCAAAAATTGGACTACCTTGCACGTGGCTTAACAGAGGTGCAAGCAGAGAATACAGCACTTAAAGCTTTAATTAAAGACTGTTTAACCCCTAAGGAGCAGGCAATTCCTGAACCTCAAATTCAGCCTCCCACACCCTTTGCAGGTAAACGTTCTGCTTTTAGGGATTTTAAAAATGCATGCAATTTGCAGGGCCGGACTGGGAAATCAGACCAGCCCTGGAAATTTATATGGCCCAGCCCCGCCCCCTCTGACTCAGCCCCGCCCCTCCGGGTCAACCACGCCCCCTCCGGTTCAGCCTTGCAGCACACACAGCGCAGCAAAAAATGGTTGAAGAGTATATACATATTAACACATATACACAAATTCACACATAGGCACTTACGCACACGCTCACACAGTCTCATGCACACAGTCTCTCTCACACTCACACAGTCTCTCTCTCACACACACATAGGCCCACTCACACAGTCTCACACACACATAGTCTCACACAGTCTCTCTCTCTCACACACATAGGCTCACACAGTCTCTATCTCCCACACACACACATAGGCTCACACAGTCTCTATCTCCCACACACACACATAGGCTCACACAGTCTCTATCTCCCACACACACATAGGCTCACACAGTCTCTATCTGACACACACACATAGGCTCACACAGTCTCTATTTGACACACACACATAGGCTCACACAGTCTCTATCTGACACACACACATAGGCTCACACAGTCTCTATTTGACACACACACATAGGCTCACACAGTCTCTATTTGACACACACACATAGGCTCACACAGTCTCTATCTGACACACACACATAGGCTCACACAGTCTCTATTTGACACACACACATAGGCTCACACAGTCTCTATCTGACACACACACATAGGCTCACACAGTCTCTATCTGACACACACACATAGGCTCACACAGTCTCTATCTGACACACACACATAGGCTCACACAGTCTCTATCTGACACACACACATAGGCTCACACAGTCTCTATCTCACACACACACATAGGCTCACACAGTCTCTCTCACACACACACATAGGTTCACACAGTCTCTCTTAGGTAAAAAGTCAAAATGTACTTGATTTAGATAGAGCATGTCATTTTAAACAACTATTCAATTTACTTATTTTACCTAATTTGCCTTGTTCTGTTAGTATCTTTTGTTAAAAGCATATATGCCTCTTGTCATTGGCTCAAATGATGCACTAAATAGCTCTCAGTAGTGCATTGCTGCTCCTTCATAAAAGGATACCAGTATATTAGCAAAGTGAATTGGAAAGTTGTTTAAAATTGTATGCTCTGTCTGAATAATTTAAAAAAAAAGCTTTTGAGTGTTATGTCCCTTTAAAACACTGATATAAGTAGACCAAACAAGCAACTAAGATTTAAACATATGAATGCTTATAATATGAAGTGATTTAATCCATGAATGTCTACAACATGTAGTATTTTTACCCCCTTACCATGTATAGGAAAGTGTTAAGGACAACAAGAGCAGCTGTGAGGCTAACATATATACAGTACAGGAAATAGAAAAACTACTATGCCAGAGTAGAAGTGCTATGTTGTCACCTCTCCCTAGCAAGCATGTCTGGGCACCTAGTACTTATAAAAAGCCATATTTAATACATCACAGACATCATTTATATGCATACACCAGTTTAGATGGCTTTGGTTTGAGCAATGGAAAAAATGTTCATACAATTGAATTGTGTACCTGCAGAGAGAAGAACCTTGCTAGTTGCTAAGGGCTATCTATTTATCATTTTAGGTAATGACTGTTTAAGTACTTCCTCACTGACCCCCCATGTGTTACACAGCTAGGAGGACCTCAGTAGGTCAGAGGTTAGTCATCAAAAGAAGCAGGGGTGATACAGATAGCGGCAGCATGAAGCTGAATAGTCAGGAACTAATTAATAAAAAAAAATTATACTACATACATGATCGTGAATTCTTGTCGTGATGATCTTCTCTCTTGAACCGAATGTCTGCCTGCTGCTGCCTGTCTCTGCTCTGCTTTTTGCTGCTGCCCAAGTGTTGCCACCAGTCCCGCTGTCTATTCCCTGCCGCTGCTCCCACACGTGGGATCAGGCTTGCTGCAACTTACAGCACTGATACTCACTGACTCAGCCGCTCCCAGGCTGAGGCTCCCTCCAATAGGTCACGTGGTGAGTCAGTCAACTCGTGACGTCACGTAAGCCGCCGGCCCGCATATGATGATAATTCCTGAGTCCTCCGCTCGCCTCCTCCTCCCTGGCGGCCCACCCCCAGGCCCTGGCCCTCAGGCTCAGTGAGTGACAAACTGCTGTGACAGACAGAGACTGAGCCTGTGACTGTGTGAGTGACAGACACAGACTCAGTCACTGTCTGTCTAAATGAACGATGTTGATTTGTGCTATAATTTGGGGGCTTATTGGCTAAGTGAGGAGTTACTAGTTGCGGTAAGGTGACAGGTTTAGCGGTTAACTAATTAATGAAGGTAGGCAGCGGAGGGAGAGGGGGTTAAGGTGAGGTTAACACTTTTACTACACAGAGTCAGACTAGACACAGTGGACTTCAGTCAGTGTAACAGGGACTGTGATTACCGGCTGTCGCAACAAAAACATAGCGAGCAGCTGCAAAAAACATAATTTATGTAAGAACTTACCTGATAAATTCATTTCTTTCATATTAACAAGAGTCCATGAGCTAGTGACGTATGGGATATACATTCCTACCAGGAGGGGCAAAGTTTCCCAAACCTTAAAATGCCTATAAATACACCCCTCACCACACCCACAAATCAGTTTAACGAATAGCCAAGAAGTGGGGTGATAAGAAAAAAAGTGCGAAGCATATAAAATAAGGAATTGGAATAATTGTGCTTTATACAAAAAAATCATAACCACCACAAAAAAGGGTGGGCCTCATGGACTCTTGTTAATATGAAAGAAATGAATTTATCAGGTAAGTTCTTACATAAATTATGTTTTCTTTCATGTAATTAACAAGAGTCCATGAGCTAGTGACGTATGGGATAATGACTACCCAAGATGTGGATCTTTCCACACAAGAGTCACTAGAGAGGGAGGGATAAAATAAAGACAGCCAATTCCTGCTGAAAATAATCCACACCCAAAATAAAGTTTAACAAAAAACATAAGCAGAAGATTCAGACTGAAACCGCTGCCTGAAGAACTTTTCTACCAAAAACTGCTTCAGAAGAAGAAAATACATCAAAATGGTAGAATTTAGTAAAAGTATGCAAAGAGGACCAAGTTGCTGCTTTGCAGATCTGGTCAACCGAAGCTTCATTCCTAAACGCCCAGGAAGTAGAAACTGACCTAGTAGAATGAGCTGTAATTCTTTGAGGCGGAATTTTACCCGACTCAACATAGGCAAGATGAATTAAAGATTTCAACCAAGATGCCAAAGAAATGGCAGAAGCTTTCTGGCCTTTCCTAGAACCGGAAAAGATAACAAATAGACTAGAAGTCTTACGGAAAGATTTCGTAGCTTCAACATAATATTTCAAAGCTCTAACAACATCCAAAGAATGCAATGATTTCTCCTTAGAATTCTTAGGATTAGGACATAATGAAGGAACCACAATTTCTCTACTAATGTTGTTGGAATTCACAACTTTAGGTAAAAATTCAAAAGAAGTTCGCAACACCGCCTTATCCTGATGAAAAATCAGAAAAGGAGACTCACACGAAAGAGCAGATAATTCAGAAACTCTTCTAGCAGAAGAGATGGCCAAAAGGAACAAAACTTTCCAAGAAAGTAATTTAATGTCCAATGAATGCATAGGTTCAAACGGAGGAGCTTGAAGAGCTCCCAAAACCAAATTCAAACTCCATGGAGGAGAAATTGACTTAATGACAGGTTTTATACGAACCAAAGCTTGTACAAAACAATGAATATCAGGAAGAATAGCAATCTTTCTGTGAAAAAGAACAGAAAGAGCGGAGATTTGTCCTTTCAAAGAACTCGCGGACAAACCCTTATCTAAACCATCCTGAAGAAACTGTAAAATTCTCGGTATTCTAAAAGAATGCCAAGAAAAATGATGAGAAAGACACCAAGAAATATAAGTCTTCCAGACTCTATAATATATCTCTCGAGATACAGATTTACGAGCCTGTAACATAGTATTAATCACGGAGTCAGAGAAACCTCTATGACCAAGAATCAAGCGTTCAATCTCCATACCTTTAAATTTAAGGATTTCAGATCCGGATGGAAAAAAGGACCTTGAGACAGAAGGTCTGGTCTTAACGGAAGAGTCCATGGTTGGCAAGATGCCATCCGGACAAGATCCGCATACCAAAACCTGTGAGGCCATGCCGGAGCTATTAGCAGAACAAACGAGCATTCCCTCAGAATCTTGGAGATTACTCTTGGAAGAAGAACTAGAGGCGGAAAGATATAGGCAGGATGATACTTCCAAGGAAGTGATAATGCATCCACTGCCTCCGCCTGAGGATCCCGGGATCTGGACAGATACCTGGGAAGTTTCTTGTTTAGATGAGAGGCCATCAGATCTATCTCTGGGAGCCCCCACATTTGAACAATCTGAAGAAATACCTCTGGGTGAAGAGACCATTCGCCCGGATGCAACGTTTGGCGACTGAGATAATCCGCTTCCCAATTGTCTACACCTGGGATATGAACCGCAGAGATTAGACAGGAGCTGGATTCCGCCCAAACCAAAATTCGAGATACTTCTTTCATAGCCAGAGGACTGTGAGTCCCTCCTTGATGATTGATGTATGCCACAGTTGTGACATTGTCTGTCTGAAAACAAATGAACGATTCTCTCTTCAGAAGAGGCCAAAACTGAAGAGCTCTGAAAACTGCACGGAGTTCCAAGATATTGATCGGTAATCTCACCTCCTGAGATTCCCAAACTCCTTGTGCCGTCAGAGATCCCCACACAGCTCCCCAACCTGTGAGACTTGCATCTGTTGAAATTACAGTCCAGGTCGGAAGAACAAAAGAAGCCCCCTGAATTAAACGATGGTGATCTGTCCACCACGTCAGAGAGTGCCGAACAATCGGTTTTAAAGATATTAATTGATATATCTTCGTGTAATCCCTGCACCATTGGTTCAGCATACAGAGCTGAAGAGGTCGCATGTGAAAACGAGCAAAGGGGATCGCGTCCGATGCAGCAGTCATAAGACCTAGAATTTCCATGCATAAGGCTACCGAAGGGAATGATTGAGACTGAAGGTTTCGACAGGCTGTAATCAATTTTAGACGTCTCTTGTCTGTTAAAGACAAAGTCATGGACACTGAATCTATCTGGAAACCCAGAAAGGTTACCCTTGTTTGAGGGATCAAAGAACTTTTCAGCCCCCGCGAGCCTAACAGCCCACAGGGAAAAAAGTCAAATTTTTGAGGTAAGAAAAATATGATAATTAAAGCATAATCCCAAATATGAAACTGACTGTCTGGAAATAAGGAAAGTTGAACATTCTGAGTCAAGGCAAATAAATGTTTGAATACATATATTTAGAACTTTATAAATAAAGTGCCCAACCATAGCTTAGAGTGTCACAGAAAATAAGACTTACTTACCCCAGGACACTCATCTACATGTTTGTAGAAAGCCAAACCAGTACTGAAACGAGAATCAGTAGAGGAAATGGTAAATATAAGAGTATATCGTCGATCTGAAAAGGGAGGTAAGAGATGAATCTCTACGACCGATAACAGAGAACCTATGAAATAGACCCCGTAGAAGGAGATCACTGCATTCAATAGGCAATACTCTCTTCACATCCCTCTGACATTCACTGCACGCTGAGAGGAAAACCGGGCTCCAACTTGCTGCGGAGCGCATATCAACGTAGAATCTAGCACAAACTTACTTCACCACCTCCCTTGGAGGCAAAGTTTGTAAAACTGATTTGTGGGTGTGGTGAGGGGTGTATTTATAGGCATTTTAAGGTTTGGGAAACTTTGCCCCTCCTGGTAGGAATGTATATCCCATACGTCACTAGCTCATGGACTCTTGTTAATTACATGAAAGAAATATAATTTATACAGCAGCAGCCAGCCAGCCAGGCCAGCCCAGCTGAGCTGCCGGCCGGCGGCCCACCGGGATTTTTCCCGGTATCCCGGCTGCCCAATCCGGCCCTGGCAATTTGCTTTTCACCCTGAGACCCAGGACTTACCATAGTGAGAAAATCAAAGTTTGCACAACTATTTCCTACTTACTTGGGGAACCAAGAACATGGGCCAATAGGCTATATGAAACTAACGATCCCGTATTGGATTCATTGCAGGACTTTTTTTCTGCTATGTCTATCTTATATGAAGACACAAACATTCAGATTAATGCAGAGTCTAAATTATGTGCTCTTAAACAAGGCAAGCGAAGTGTTGAGGAGTACATCACCGATTTTCAGATGTGGGCTTCAGACTCACAATGGAATGAGGTTAGCCTCAGAAATCAGTTTAGGTTGGGATTATCTGAGAGTCTAAAGGATGAACTTTCACGCCTTGAAATGCCTGACATTATCAGCTCTCATAAAGATTTGCATCACGCTTAAGAGAACGTAAAGCAGAGAGATCACTTTATGAGACAGTCCCAAGACGCTCATATCCCACACCTGTAGCACAAGAAAAGAGCTCATTAAATCCTGTACCCAGGGAAATAGGAGCTATAAGGGGTCCTCTTTCATCAGAGGAAAAGATAAGACGAAGATTGTCAAATCTCTGCCTTTATTGTGCACATAAGGAGCACTCTGTGAGTGATTGTCCGTTGCTAGTTAAACAAAGAAAGGGTAAGACAGTATTTATTAAACAGATAGATAACACCTCTAAGATACAACATCTAACTATTCCCCTTTCTTTACAGTGGGATCAAGACAACCTACAGACTGAAGGACTGATAGATTCTGGGGCGACTGGTATATATATTGACACTGATTTTGTAAATAAAAATAAAATACCCACTGTGTGCAAAGCAAATCCAGTATTTGTCAAGTTAATTGATGGCACTTTCATTCAGAAAGGACCAATTACTCATCACACCATACCTCTCCTATTAACCACATCCAACGCACACACTGAATATGTCACATTCGACATAATCCCTATAGCACAACATTCAGTTATTTTGGGTTATACATGGTTAGTGACTCATAATCCTCTTATTGATTGGACACAAAACACTGTAAAGTTAAATTCACCCTATTGTTCCAAGACTTGTTATCCACAGGTTTCCATTGCTACTATGGAGCAGGGTATTCCATGTGTTTATCAGGATCTAGCAGATGTATTCGATTTGAAAGAAGCTGAAAATCTACCACCACATAGGACATTCGACTGCCCCATTGACATTATTCCAGGTTCCCAAATACCTCATGGCAAAATATACCCAATGAATCAAAAGGAGCTACAAGATTTACGTACCTACTTGGATGAAAATTTAAGAAAGGGCTTTATTACACACTCTACCTCTCCCGCAGCCGCTAGGATTTTTTTTGTAAAAAACAAAGATGGAACCTTACGTCCCATCATCGACTATAGAGCCCTAAACAAGATTACAATAAAGAACCGTTACCCTCTCCCTTTAATACCTGAATTATTAGAAAGACTAACAGGTGCCACGGTATTTTCAAAGCTGGATCTAAAAGGAGCATATAATCTAATCCGTATCAAGAAGGGTGATGAGTGGAAGACAGCTTTCCGCACCAGATACGGACAATTCCAATACGTTATGCCCTTCGGATTATGTAATGCTCCGGCAACCTCCCAGCATTTCATAAATGAGATTTTCCATGATCTCACTGATGTTTGTGTAATCATCTATTTGGATGATATTTTAATATATTCTAAAGACATGACCGAACATGAGAAACACGTACGTTGGGTTTTATCTAGACTTAGACAAAACAAGTTATATGCTAAGTTGGAGAAATGTATCTTTCATACATCTGAAATAAAATTTTTGGGGTACATTCTAAAACCTAACAAAATTGAGATGGATCAACAAAAGATCCAGGCAATTGTAGATTGGCCAGAACCCACTACTATATGCTCACTCCAGAGGTTTCTGGGGTTTGCAAATTTTTACAGGAAATTTATTAAAGGATTTTCCTCGGTAGTAAAACCCCTTACACAACTGACTAGTATCAGACACAAATTCCATTGGACAGAAGAGTCCAAAGAAGCTTTCAATAAGCTCAAAAAACTTTTTACTTCAGCTCCAGTTTTAACCTTACCAGACTACAACCAACCATTTATATTAGAAGTAGATGCTTCCAATTCTGGAATTGGAGCAGTACTATCACAACAAAACAAGGAGACTAATCAGATTCATCCTATAGCATTTTATTCCAAGACTTTCTTACCAGCAGAGACAATTACTCCATTGGTGACAAAGAGTTACTAGCTATAAAACGCTCGCTAGAACATTGGAGACACCTATTAGAAGGTACAAAAGAACCCTTTCTAATTTACACTGACCATAAGAACCTTGAATATTTGAGGACAAATAAGACTCTTTCTTCCCGTCAAGTACGGTGGACACTTTTCTTGGATCGCTTTAATTTTCTGATTACATACCGTCCAGGTATAGCAAATGCAAAAGCTGACGCTTTATCAAGACAGTTTGATTCCAATTTACCATTTAGTATCACTACACCAATTATACCAGAAGAAAAAATTCTGGGTACACTTACCAATCTAGAGACTGAGGTTCTAACAGCTCTACAAACTGAGAAACATATACCTCCAGAGTGTGTCAAGGATCCTACAACAGGATTATTCTATAACAAGGGACGGCTATTCATCCCTGAGTCTCAACGACAGATTATATTAAACAACACTCATGACAATTTGTTATCTGGACATACAGGTATCCAAAAGACTATTGAGTTGACTAAACGAAATTTTTGGTGGCCTCAGATGGAAAAGACTATTACTGATTACATCATTGGCTGTGATGTCTGTGCCAGAAACAAGATTGAACACAGGAAACCTATTGGTTACTTAACATCACTACCAATACCTGATAGACCATGGAGTACCATATCCATGGACTTCATTGTTGAATTACCAGAGTCAAAACATTACAATACGATATTCGTTGTAGTAGACCAATTAACCAAACTTGCTCATTTCACACCACTGAAGGCTCTTCCCAGTGCTTACATAACAGCAAAAGCCTTCATTAGAGCTATAGTCCGGTTACATGGTTTACCAACAACCATTATAACTGACAGGGGTACTCAATTCACCTCCGCTTTCTGGAGATCACTCTGTAAGTTACTAAAGATTGATACACGTTACTCTACAGCATTCCACCCTCAGACCAATGGCCTAACTGAACGGTTAAATCAAACATTAGAACAGTACCTCAGGTGTTATATTACACATTTACAGGATGATTGGGTAGCATACCTACCCATGGCAGAATTCTCATACAACAACTCTGTGTCCTCCTCAACAAAGATGACCCCATTTTTTGCTACATACGGTTTTCACCCCACATCAATCACTCTATCAAACACTCCAGTCAACTCCCCAGGTGCTACAACTTATATCACTACATTACAAGATCGCTTAGAACAAATAAAGACACACCTTGTTCAAGCTAAAGACCGACAAAAACATTATTATGACCAAAGACATCGACCCTCACCAGATTATAAGTCAGGTGATCAAGTACTCTTATCTACTAAGTATTTAAGGTTACAGATACCAAGTAAAAAGTTAGCAAATCAGTTTATAGGACCATTCCTGATAGACAAAATCATCAATCCCAATGCAGTGAGACTAAAACTACCAAGACATTACAAGATTCATAACACTTTTCATGTCTCTCTATTAAAGCCATACACTTCGGACCGAAACAGATTACACTTGGTAGATCCTCCTCCCTTGCTCTCAAATGGTCAAGAAGAATTCGAGGTCAAAAGAATTTTAGACTCTCGCATTAGGAAAAAGAGATTAGAGTATCTCATCCAATGGAAGGGTTACGGACCAGAGGAGAATTCTTGGCAGCTTCACTCTGAGGTTACTGCTCCAAGACTTCTTAGGCGCTTCCATTTACATTACCCCTCTAAACCTCATCCTGAATCACCGGGGGTGATTCTTTAACGGGGGGGAGATGTAATATACCTTTAACATCAGATCCCTCCTACTAATAACCAAACCCTATTTAACCTGTCATTACCATACCCACCTTGCCTGTTAATTGTTGTTCTACGCTCAGTTAGCTCTGTGAAGAGTCAGCTCTTACTTCATAGTTATATTACCAGGTCCCTGGTAGGATTCACTACTGATTTTTACCAGTTAAACTACCTTTGTCTGCATCAACTACTTGTGGACGCACAAACTATCTTTATCGCAATCTCCTCCTGAACCGGCAACTACAGCTCCTTCTCTGTATCATCAGCAGCTGTTCATTTCGGAACTCCTTACCGCAACCGGAAGTGAGTCACACTCTCACCGGCTTCACTTTTTCTCCTCAAGCCGACGGACGAACTTCTCCTCATCTCTAACCTCTGACTAAGGTATCTTACGGCTCATTTGGGTCTGAAGTCGGTAAGCACATTCGGTAATCCTCTAAGTATTCCAGCTCTCAACTCTGTTATTTGTGACTGAATCACCAATTATTTCCAGTGCTACGCTTTAAACCTCATGGATGGATGAATGACTCTTGTACATATTTTTATTCAGGTGTGAGTGTGTGAAGATTGTTTGCGTTTCTCGATATATCCTCAAACATTTGTTATAGGGTTTATGCTGCACAAAAGCCTATTTCATATTCTGCCAGTTAGCAGAGATCTATTTCAGCAAACTAACACTGCTCATAGAAAGTCTGTGTATTAATGCACACTTGCTTTCTATTTATTCAGTGTCATTTATCTAATTGCTCCTACGACTAAAAGCTCACAGTTACTGTTCTTAGTAAAATCAATTACTTTGCTGAGACAAATAACACAAGAGCAACAAAAACAATTTTATATTGGTCAGAGCATTACAATTGCTGACAGATAACAAGAGTGAGCTTCGATTGGATACTTCTGTCATCGCTAAGGAACTCCTTGTTTCTCCCTGATGATTGATGTAAGTCACAGTCGTGACATTGTCCGACTGAAATCGGATGAATTTGGCCGAAGCCAACAGAGGCCAAGCCTGAAGCGCATTGAAAATTGCTCTCAACTCCAGAATATTGATGGGAAGTAGAGACTCCGAACGAGTCCACACACCCTGAGCCTTCAGGGAATTCCAGACTGCACACCAGCCTAGTAGGCTGGCGTCCGTTGTCACTATCACCCATGAGGGTCTGCAGAAGCACGTCCCTTGGGACAGATGATCCGGCGAAAACCACCAAAGAAGAGAGTCCCTCGTCTCCTGATCCAGATCTATTTGAGGAGACAAATTTGCATAATTGCAATTCCATTGTCTGAGCATGCTCAGTTGTAGAGGTCTGAGATGAAAACGAGCAAACAGAATGATGTCCATTGCAGCCACCATCAATCCAATTGCTTCCATGCAGAGCCATTGATGGCCGAGGATTGGACTGAAGGGATCGGTATGTATTCAGAATCTTTAACTTTCTGACTTCCGTCAAAAAGATTTTCATGGATAGAGAGTCTATTAGAGTTCCCAGGATAGGAACCCTTGTCTGTGGAATTATTTAACTCTTTTCTAGATTCACCTTCCACCCGTGAGTCCTTAGAAAGTATAGAACAATGTCGGTATAAGACTTTGTCAGCTGATATGACGACGCCTGAATCAGAATATCGTCCAGATAAGGTGCCACTGCAATGCCCCGCGACCTGAGAACCCCCAGCAGAGCCCCTAGAACCTTTGTGAAGATTCTGGGTGTCGTGGCCAGCCCGAAAGGAAGGGCCACGAACTGAAAAGGTTTGTCCAGAAAGGCAAACCTCAGGACCTTGTGATGATCTCTGTGGATAGGAAAATGAAGATATGCATCCTTTAAGTCCACGGTAGTCATATATTGATCCTCCTGGATCAATGGAAGAATTGTCCAAATAGTCTCCATCTTGAAGGATGGAACTCTGTTTAGACTCTTGAGATCTAAAATGGGTCGGAACGTTCCGTCTTTTTTGGGAACCACAAAAAGATTTGAGTAAAACCCCTGCCCCTGTTTTGGGACTGGACAAATTACTCCCATAGTGGAGAGGTCTTTTACACAACGTAAGAACGCCTCTCTTTTTATCTGGTCTACAGACAATTGTGAAAGAAGAAACCTTCCCCTTGGGAAGGAATTTTTGAACTCCAACTGATACCCTTGAGACACGATTTCTAGTGTCCAAGGATCCTGAACATCTCTTATCCAAGCCTGGACAAAGAGAGAAAGTCTGCCCCCTACTAGATTCGGTCCCTGATCGGGGGCCGCCCCTTCATGCTGTCTTGGTAGCAGTAGTGGGCTTCTTGGGCTGTTTACCCTTGTTCCAAACCTGGTTGGTTCTCCAGGCAGGCTTGGCTTGTGAAAAATTCCCTTCCTGTTTAGCGGAAGAGGAAGAGGGGACTCCTTTGAAATTACGAAAGGAACGAAAATTACTCTGTCGTCTCCTTTGCTTAGATGTTTTGTCTTGAGGGAGGAGATGACCCTTACCTCCCGTAATGTCAGAAATTATTTATTTCAAGTCAGGCCCGAATAGGGTCTTTCCCTTGAAAGGAATAACCAAAAGCTTGGATTTAGAGGACACATCCGCAGACCAAGATTTTAACCATAAAGCTCTTCATGCTAAGATGGAGAATCCCAAACTCTTAGCCGCTAACTTGGTGATCTGAAAGGAAGCATCCATAATAAAAGAATTAGGCAGCTTAAGGGCCTTAATTCTGTTCTGTATTTCCTCTAAAGAGGTCTCAGTTCTAAGAGACTCTTCTAGAGCATCAAACCAAAAAGCAGCCGCAGTCATGACTGTTACAATGCAGGCCGCCGGTTGCAATAAAAACCCTTGATGAACATATAGTTTTTTGAGAAGACCCTCCAACTTCTTATCTATGGGGTCTTTGAAAGCACAACTGTCCTTGATAGGAATAGTCGTACGCTTCGCCATGGTAGAGATAGCTCCCTCCACCTTAGGTACCGTCTGACTAGAATCCCTCACGGTGTCAGATATAGGGTACATTTTCTTAAAAATAGGGGAAGGGGAGAACGGGATACCTGGTCTTTCCCATTCCCTTGCAATAATTTCCGAAATTCTCTTAGGAAACTGAAAAACATCGGAATAAGAAGGGACCTCTAAGTATCTGTCCATCTTACTCAATTTCTCTGGTGGGATCACAATAGAGTCACAGTCGTCCAGAGTTACCAGAACCTCTTGCAGCAAAAGACGGAGGTGTTCAAGCTTAAATCTGAAGGACATGACGTCCAAATGTGTCGGGGGCAATGCACTTCCTGAGTCAGACAGTTCCCCCTCAGACAGGGACTCCCTACCACCCAATTCAGAGCCCTGGGAGGGTACATCGGAGATAGTCAACAAAGCATCAGAAGTCGCAGGGACCACATGGGTCTCTGACCTACTGCGTTTACTTTGTAACGCTGGCAAATTAGATAAAACTTCTGTAAGAGTGAATGACATAACTGCAGCCATATCCTGCTGAGTGAATGAAGTGGACGCAGTTGAAGAACATGGCGTCGCCTGAGTGGGCGTTAAAGGTTGTGACGCTTGGGGAGAAAGTTGCGGCATACCCTGAGTCTTATCAGGCTGAGAAACATCCTTAGATACACTTGCATTAAAGAAACTGTGTTCTTTAAACTGTAAAGCCCTCTCAGTACATGAGGGACAAAAAGCAATAGGGGGTACCACATTGGCATCTAAACACATAGAAAATGTACTTTCCTGAAGGTCAGCCATGACAAAAAACAAGCAATAGCAATATTGGTCGTGGTATTGTTACTAAAAAATAAAAAGCAAGAACTTTGAAAAAAAAATTTTTTTTAAAAAACGAGTGTACTGTGTCTTTAGAATTAAAACTGTATAGTTTTTAATGCTCCGCAATAAAACAATGCAATAACAGGGATCACTATAGTGACTTTCAGAAGATCACCCCTATAAGTGTACACTCTAACATTCTTATGGCCAAAATATATCACTTGCACCACTACCTGTCCCCACGAGCCAACCAATAATACTCTGTGAACTGCGAAACAAGGGGACTTAGGAAAACACCAGAGCCTCGAGGTACACTGTCGGAACCTGGAACACCAACTGCGCGGTTAAGCGCGCGACATTAAGCCCCGCCCTTCGTGGGCGGTAGTCAAACTCCGATAAGGAGAACCGCATGGCAATACAAATGTCATAATTAAAACGACTCAGGAATAAACATGATCCAAATGTATCACTTTTGAATAAACAATGTGCCCCCCTGTCAATCCATGTTAAGGTATAATCACTGGAGTAAAACTCCATAAACAGTCCCCAGCGTCAACCCCACATTCAATGTGCCTCTCAATTTTGGCAGCTAGATATCTAATCCTTAAAAAATGGAAATTGAAAACAATTCCATCTATTTCAGAGATTAAGAACGGTTTGAAAAAACAATGTTTACTAGAACAGAAGGATACTAATATAGCCCACGAATCAGATATTAGACCATTTTTTCGTAAATGGTCAGCATTTATCAAAACATTTTCTGTTGTGGAGATAAAATGATCTGATATTTCCGTTCAGAAATTCAGAGTTAGTACTCCTGGGTATTTGGTAACACTCCTATAGGTCGGACAGTGAGAGATTAGGTGATTATAATGGTCGTGTTGTTTAATCCCCCCCCCCTCTGCTCTGAGTTAATAATTCCCTTCCCCCCTTTTTTTTCTTTTTTTCTCATTTTTGGTTAGGTGGGTAAGGGTATAATTGAAAACCAATTGATCTCAGCAGTGTATAGCAGAAGTATAAGGTTATTTTTTTAAGCCAAGCTTTTAGGGCCTTAAATGTATTGTGATATAAAAAACGTCATTAGCATATTGTTGTTTTTTTTTTTTCTCTTCTTTTTTTCTTTGGTTGGTATGACGGTACTGGTTGACGGCTTTGCAAGGTGCAAACTATTTTTTATTTTTTCTTACACTGCTGGCTCCTAAATAAAAGATATAAAAAAGGGACTGTAAACAGTCCCTGAGATCTTTACGAAAATGGTTGCTATGCATAGTGAATCAACTTTGCAATATACTTTCATTATTTATTTTGCCATCTTCTCATGTAACTTCGCTTGGAAATTGTAGTTCTAATTATCAGAGCTAAAAATGCACACTGCAGACATCTCAATGCTAACCCTGCTACATATTGTCTTTAAAGGAACATTGTACTGTAAATTATTATCTGCTTGAATGCGCTCCCAGTTATCAGTTTTACATACTAGAGTGTATTAAATTGTATACACATAGCTTCTTTATATTTTTTTGTAATTTAAAATAGTTGCTTTGCCTGTTGAAACCACCACCTATACTGAAACTAAAAATACTTTAGTATTCTCTATAGCAAGTTATGCAAACAAGAGATAGCCTGCAGCAATCAAGTTCCCAGTAGGGGGGAAGAGATAGAGAGCAATTTAAAATGAAAATGTATTACCTAAGTTCTGGCCATTGTGTAAAGCCATGTAGATAAGATAAGATAAGGAGGCTATAAAGGGACATTAAACACTAAATAAATGCTAAATAGAATGATGCAGCCAAAGAAAAAAGTAGTCTGAGAATAACAGGTAGATGTATTTTTTTAAAGTTTCATTAGTTGTTTAAATATTGACAAAATAAGTGTAAAGTTTGAATGTCTATAAAGCAATGTAAGCTGCCATGTTGTAACTTAGGTTACTTTCATTGCAGTGGCCAATTAGAGACAGTTATAAATAGGTCACTAGAATGTGCAGCCAATGGCTGTGTGGAATACAAGTGTTCTGCACTTCCATTTCTAACAGGAAATGAAAAGCTCACAATTTCAAAATGGAATTTACTGGAAAGGTTACAAAATAAATAATGAAAGAATATTGTAGAGCTTTTTTATATATATGATTTATCATTTTATATTACCATCTCAAAATGTTTCATTTTTTTAATGTATTGAATGATAGATAAGATTAGGATCTGCGATTTCTGCAGGCTCAGTCCATTTGCATGGGCATGTTCTTAAAAACAATAGCTTAAGGTTTAGTCAACAAAAACTGCATTTTTTTATATACAGAACTGCTTAAACAATTTACTTTTTGATGATTTAGACTAACTGTGTTGTCTGCAGACTCAAGTCCAGATTGGCTCCTACAAATGAGGCAAGTGGTGTGTGGAATTTAGCTACTGAAATTCAACTGCAGCAAATAAGATCTCAATTTGTTTTACAAATGTTTAGACTTGGCTGATATGTCCTTCTATAACAAGATAGAAGCTTCTTGTAGTTACAAGGTGTTTACTGTCCTTTTAAATGTTTCTAATGACTTGTTATACCAGCTGAAGAGTATAAAATGTATGGGAAGTGGGGGGGCGTGTCTGGGCAGCGAACCATTATGGACATAATATTAGGATCTCTGAAAGATGTTTGAGATATCCGCCGATTATCTTTCACATATACAGCACTATCGGCCACAGTACACACAAGATATAGAATCATTATAATTTAGTGAACTCAACGATATCATACTCGCTGTTTAAATGACTTTGGAATCCTGATCCGGACCGTTTAGATCTCAGGCGGCCTACGCACGAGATCCAGGCACACCCCCCCCCCCCCCCCCAGAGAACTGGGTAGAGCAGTTCGTGTGTAACTGCGTAAATACACTATTATCTCAATACACTAAAACATTATTTGGGACTTTGTTGCATGATAGCCCAGCTATCACCTTTTTCATAATGGAGGGTCTACTCAAATGGGAGCTGACAGTGAAACGGCTCCTTGAGGATCATTTTCAGAGCATTGAGCATGGGATATGCGCTATCCTGACAGCTGCCCATAACGATAAGCGGGGGAAGGTGGAACACACAAATCCGACCGTGCCGAGTGATCTTACACCATGCAAGGTAGAGTGGGATGTATTGGAGGTCCCCGTCCTGCACCCACGAGGGGAACTAACCTGCTCTTCCCCAAGGGGAATGCCGCTTACAGGATATCCCCAGACGAGGAGACCAGTGCCTTCAAGAGAGTTGTTTATGAGACCCGTCACCACATGGGAGCAGAAAGGATCAGAAGCGAAGACAGAGGCAGAGATTGAACTCGGGCTGACTGTGGAAGCCACTCCTTGATATCCCCGGGTTGCAGAAACAGCTGTTACGATGGATCGGATGGCCGTCCATGCTATACCTCTTCCTGTGAACATACCGGCCGGTATGTCTCACTGAGGTAACCCTCTTAATTCAGCCAGAAATCCAAGAGTCAATACCTTCCTTGTACTCCACATGACAGAAGCATCGTTGTGGCTACTAGCAGGGCCAGGACTCCCCGGAAATTTGTCTGTCAGATCTTGGTTCTATCCGGCAAAACTTGGGTACACCTTCAAAGCAGGTATCGGCTGAACGATTCTTATATTTACTATACGAAAGCCTGTTATCATGATCAACTTATGGAACTCTGAGGGGTTTTGTACTTGACAACAATAACTGTGTGAGTTTGGAGGTGCTTCAATGTTCATGATGCCCCCACTAGACATTACAGATAAATTAATATTGGTTATCATCTTAAATTGCTCTTTCCTGCTATAGTTAACTAGCACAGATTTTGACCTGGGCTGATAATCCTTATGCAGCATATAGACGCTCCGGGGTCAGAGAAAAACATGATTTATGTAAGAACTTACCTGATAAATTCATTTCTTTCATATTGGCTAGAGTCCATGAGCTAGTGACGTATGGGATATACATTCCTACCAGGAGGGGCAAAGTTTCCCAAACCTCAAAATGCCTATAATTACACCCCCACCACACCCACAATTCAGTTTAACGAATATCCAAGAAGTGGGGTGATAAGAAAGGAGCAAAAGCATCAACAAGGAATTGGAATAATTGTGCTTTATAAAAAAAAAAAATAATTATGTAAGAACTTACCTGATAAATTCCTTTCTTTCATATTAGCAAGAGTCCATGAGCTAGTGACGTATGGGATATACATTGCTACCAGGAGGGGCAAAGTTTCCCAAACCTTAAAATGCCTATAAATACACCCCTCACCACACCCACAATTCAGTTTAACAAATAGCCAAGAAGTGGGGTGATAAGAAAGGAGCGAAAGCATCAAAAAAATTAAGGAATTGGAATAATTGTGCTTTATACAAAAAAATAATAACCACCACAAAAAAAGGGTGGGTCTCATGGTCTCTTGCTAATATGAAAGAAAGGAATTTATCAGGTAAGTTCTTACATAAATTATGTTTTCTTTCATGTAATTAGCAAGAGTCCATGAGCTAGTGACGTATGGGATAGCAGATACCCAAGATGTGGAACTTCCACGCAAGAGTCACTAGAGAGGGAGGGATAAAATAAAGACAGCCAATTCCGCTGAAAAAAATAATCCACAACCCAAATCAAAAAGTTTTAATCTTATAATGAAAAAAACTGAAATTATAAGCAGACGAATTAAACAGAAACAGCTGCCTGAAGTACTTTTCTACCAAAAACTGCTTCAGAAGAAGAAAACACATAAAAATGGTAGAATTTAGTAAAAGTATGCAAAGAAGACCAAGTTGCTGCTTTGCAAATCTGATCAACAGAGGTTTCATTCCTAAAAGCCCAGGAAGTAGAGACTGACCTAGTAGAATGAGCTGTAATCCTTTGAGGCGGGGGACTTACCAGACTCCACATAAGCATGATGAATCAAAGACTTTAGCCAAGACGCCAAAGAAATGGCAGAAGCCTTCTGACCTTTCCTGGAACCAGAAAAGATAACAAATAGACTAGAAGTCTTTCTAAAATCTTTAGTAGCTTCAACATAATATTTTAAAGCTCTAACTACATCCAACGAATGCAATGACCTTTCCTAAGAATTCTTAGGATTAGGACATAATGAAGGGACAACAATTTCTCTACTAATATTGTTAGAATTCACAACCTTAGGCAAAAATTGAAATGAAGTCCGCAACACTGCCTTATCCTGATGAAAAATCAGAAAAGGAGATTCACAAGAAAGAGCAGATAACTCAGAGACTCTTTTGGCAGAAGAGATAGCTAAAAGGAACAATAATTTCCAGGAAAGTAATTTAATGTCCAGAGAATGCATAGACTCAAACGGAGGAGCCTGTAAGGCTGACAAAACCAAATTAATTAAGACTCCAAGGAGGAGGGATTGGCTTAATGACAGGTTTGATACTTACCAAAGCCTGTACAAAACAACGAATATCAGGAAGATGAGCAATCTTTCTGTGAAAAAGAACAGAAAGAGCAGATATTTGTCCTTTCAAGGAATTTGCAGACAAACCTTTATCCAAACCATCCTGAAGAAATTGTAAAATTCTAGGAATTCTGAAAGAATGCCAGGAGAATTTATGAGAAGAACACCAAGAGATGTAAGTCTTCCAAACCCGATAATAAATCTTTCTAGAGACAGATTTTCGAGCCTGTAACATAGTATTAATCACTGAGTCAGAGAAACCTCTATGACTAAGAATTAAGCGTTCAATTTCCATACCTTCAAATTTAATGATTTGAGATCCTGATGGGAAAAAAGGACCTTGAGATAGAAGGTCTGGCCTTAAAGGAAGTGTCCAAGGTTGGCAACTGGCCATCCGAACGAGATCCGCAAACCAAAACCTGTGTGGCCATGCTGGAGCCACCAGCAGTACACATGAGCGCTCCATTTGAATTTTGGAGATTACTTTCGGAAGAAGAACTAGAGGCGGAAAGATATAAGCAGGATGATAATTCCAAGGAATTGATAACGCATCCACTGCTTCCGCCTGAGGATCCCGGGATCTGGATAGATACCTGGGAAGTTTCTTGTTCAGATGAGAGGCCATCAGATCTATTTCTGGGAGACCCCAGATTTGCACAATCTGTAGAAATACCTCTGGATGAAGAGACCATTCGCCCGGATGAAGAGACCATTCGCTTCCCAATTGTCTACACCTGGGATGTGAACCGCAGAGATTAGACAGGAGCTGGATTCCGCCCATACAAGTATCCGAGATACTTCTTTCATAGCTTGAGGACTGTGAGTCCCACCTTGATGATTGACATATGCCACGGTCGTGACATTGTCTGTTTGAAAACAAATAAACGATTCTCTCTTCAGAAGAGGCCAGAACTGAAGAGCTCTGAGTTCCAAAATGTTGATCGGTAATCTCGCCTCCTGAGATTCCCAAACCCCCTGCGCCGTCAGAGATCCCCATACCGCTCCCCAACCTGAAAGACTCGCATCTGTTGAGATCACAGTCCAGGTTGGACGAACAAAAGAGGCCCCTTGAATTAAACAATGGTGATCCATCCACCAAGTTAGAGATGATCGAACATTGGGATTTAAGGATATAATTTGTGATATCCTTGTATAATTCCTGCACCACTGGTTCAGCATACAAAGCTGAAGTGGTCTCGTATGAAAACGAGCAAAAGGGATCGCGTCCGAAGCAGCAGTCAAGAGACCTAAAATCTCCATGCATAATGCTACCGAAGGGAACAATTGAGACTGAAGGTTTCGACAGGCTGAAACCAATTTCAGACGTCTCTTTTCTGTCAGAGACAAAGTCATGGACACTGAATCTATTTGGAAACCTAAAAAGGTTACTCTTGTCTGAGGAATCAAAGAACTTTTTGGTAAATTGATCCTCCAACCATGTCTTTGAAGAAACAACACAAGTTGATTCGTGTGAGATTCTGCAGAATGTAAAGACTGAGCAAGTACCAAGATATCGTCCAAATAAGGAAATACCGCAATACCCTGTTCTCTGATTACAGAGAGAAGGGCACCTAGAACCTTTGAAAAGATCCTTGGCGCAGTTGCTAGACCAAATGGAAGGGCAATAAATTGGTAATGCTGGTCTAGAAAAGAGAATCTCAGAAACTGGTAGTGATCTGAGTGAATAGGAATATGCAGGTATGCATCCTGTAAGTCTATTGTAGACATATAATGCCCTTGCTGAACAAAAGGCAGAATAGTTCTTATAGTCACCATTTTGAATGTTGGTGTCCTTACATATCGATTCAATATTTTTAAATCCAGAACTGGTCTGAAGAATTCTCTTTCTTTGGATCAATGAATAGATTTGAATAAAACCCCAGACCCTGTTCCAGAACTGGAACTGGCATAATAACCCCAGCTAACTCTAGGTCTGAAACACATTTCAGAAATGCCTGAGCCTTCACTGGATTTACCGGAATGCGGGAGAGAAAAAATCTTCTCACAGGTGGCCTTACCTTGAAACCTATTCTGTACCCTAGAGAAACAATGTTCTGAATCCAAAGATTGTGAATCTAATTGATCCAAACATCTTTGAAAAATCGTAACCTGCCCCCTACCAGCTGCGCTGGAATGAGGGCCACACCTTCATGCGGATTTAGGAGCAGGTTTTGACTTTCTGAAAGGCTTGGATTTATTCCAGACTGGATTAGGTTTCCAACCGGAAACCGTTCCTTTAGGAGAAGGGTCGGGCTTTTGCTCTCTATTTTGACGAAAGGAACGAAAACGATTAGCAGCCCTAAAATTACCTTTAGATTTTTTCCCCTGGGGCAAAAAAGCTCCCTTCCCTCCAGTAACAGTTGAAATTATAGAATCCAACTGAGAACCAAACAACTTATTACCTTGGAAAGAGAGAGAAAGCAAAGTTGACTTAGAAGTCATATCTACATTCCAAGATTTAAGCCATAAAGCTCTTCTGGCTAAAATAGCTAAAGACATATACCTGACATCAATTCTAATGATATCAAAAATGGCATCACAGACAAAGTTATTAGCATGTTGAAGAAGTTTAACAATGCTATATGCATTATGATCTGTTACTTGTTGCGCTAAAGTCTCCAACCAAAAAGTTGAAGCTGCAGCAACATCAGCCAAAGATATAGCAGGTCTGAGTAAATTGCCTGAACATAAATAAGCTTTTCTTAAAAAAGATTCAATCTTCCTATCCAAAGGATCTTTAAACAAACTGCTATCTGCCATAGGAATAGCAGTACGTTTAGCAAGGGTAGAGATAGCTCCATCGACCTTAGGGATTTTATCCCAAAACTCCAATCTATCAGATGGCACAGGGTACAATTTCTTAAACCTTGGAGAAGGAGTAAATGAAGTACCCAAACTATCCCATTCCCTAGCAATCACATCTGAGATAGCATCAGGAACTGGAAAAACTTCCGGGATTAATACATGAGGCTTATAAACCGAATTTAAACGTTTAGCAGTTTTAATATCAGGAGGACTGGATTCCTCCATATCTAATGCAATCAAAACTTCTTTTAGTAATGAGCGAATAAACTCCATTTTAAATAAATAACATAATTTATGTAAGAACTTACCTGATAAATTCATTTCTTTCATATTAACAAGAGTCCATGAGCTAGTGACGTATGGGATATACATTCCTACCAGGAGGGGCAAAGTTTCCCAAACCTTAAAATGCCTATAAATACACCCCTCACCACACCCACAAATCAGTTTAACGAATAGCCAAGAAGTGGGGTGATAAGAAAAAAAGTGCGAAGCATATAAAATAAGGAATTGGAATAATTGTGCTTTATACAAAAAAATCATAACCACCACAAAAAAGGGTGGGCCTCATGGACTCTTGTTAATATGAAAGAAATGAATTTATCAGGTAAGTTCTTACATAAATTATGTTTTCTTTCATGTAATTAACAAGAGTCCATGAGCTAGTGACGTATGGGATAATGACTACCCAAGATGTGGATCTTTCCACACAAGAGTCACTAGAGAGGGAGGGATAAAATAAAGACAGCCAATGCCTGCTGAAAATAATCCACACCCAAAATAAAGTTTAACAAAAAACATAAGCAGAAGATTCAAACTGAAACCGCTGCCTGAAGAACTTTTCAACCAAAAACTGCTTCAGAAGAAGAAAATACATCAAAATGGTAGAATTTAGTAAAAGTATGCAAAGAGGACCAAGTTGCTGCTTTGCAGATCTGGTCAACCGAAGCTTCATTCCTAAACGCCCAGGAAGTAGATACTGACCTAGTAGAATGAGCTGTAATTCTCTGAGGCGGAATTTTACCCGACTCAACATAGGCAAGATGAATTAAAGATTTCAACCAAGATGCCAAAGAAATGGCAGAAGCTTTCTGGCCTTTCCTAGAACCGGAAAAGATAACAAATAGACTAGAAGTCTTACAGAAAGATTTCGTAGCTTCAACATAATATTTCAAAGCTCTAACAACATCCAAAGAATGCAACGATTTCTCCTTAGAATTCTTAGGATTAGGACATAATGAAGGAACCACAATTTCTCTACTAATGTTGTTGGAATTCACAACTTTAGGTAAAAATTCAAAAGAAGTTCGCAACACCGCCTTATCCTGATGAAGAATCAGAAAAGGAGACTCACAAGAAAGAGCAGATAATTCAGAAACTCTTCTGGCAGAAGAGATGGCCAAAAGGAACAAAACTTTCCAAGAAAGTAATTTAATATCCAATGAATGCATAGGTTCAAATGGAGGAGCTTGAAGAGCCCCCAGAACCAAATTCAAACTCCAAGGAGGAGAAATTGACTTAATGACAGGCTTTATACGAACCAAAGCTTGTACAAAACAATGAATATCAGGAAGAATAGCAATCTTTCTGTGAAAAAGAACAGAAAGAGCAGAGATTTGACCTTTCAAGGAACTTGCGGACAAACCCTTATCTAAACCATCCTGAAGAAATTGTAATATTCTCGGTATTCTAAAAGAATGCCAAGAAAAATGATGAGAAAGACACCAAGAAATATAAGTCTTCCAGACTCTATAATATATCTCTCTGGATACAGATTTACGAGCCTGTAACATAGTATTAATCACAGAGTCAGAGAAACCTCTTTGACCAAGAATCAAGCGTTCAATCTCCATACCTTTAAATTTAAGGATTTCAGATCCTGATGGAAAAAAGGACCTTGAGACAAAAGGTCTGGTCTTAACGGAAGAGTCCACGGTTGGCAAGAGGCCATCCGGACAGGATCCGCATACCAAAACCTGTGAGGCTATGCCGGAGCTACCAGCAGAACAAACGAGCATTCCTTCAGAATCTTGGAGATTACTCTTGGAAGAAGAACTAGAGGCGGAAAGATATAGGCAGGATGATACTTCCAAGGAAGTGAAAATGCATCCACTGCCTCCGCCTGAAGATCCCGGGATCTGGACAGATACCTGGGAAGTTTCTTGTTTAGATGAGAAGCCATCAGATCTATTTCTGGAAGTTCCCACATTTGAACAATCTGAAGAAATACCTCTGGGTGAAGAGACCATTCGCCCGGATGCAACGTTTGGCGACTGAGATAATCCGCTTTCCAATTGTCCATACCTGGGATATAAACCGCAGAGATTAGACAGGAGCTGGATTCCGCCCAAACCAAAATTCGAGATACTTCTTTCATAGCCAGAGGACTGTGAGTCCCTCCTTGATGATTGATGTATGCCACAGTTGTGACATTGTCTTATCTGAAAACAATGAACAACTCTCTCTTCAGAAGAGGCCAAGACTGAAGAGCTCTGAAAATTGCACGGAGTTCCAAAATATTGATCGGAAATCTCACCTCCTGAGATTCCCAAACCCCTTGTGCCGTCAGATACCCCCACACAGCTCCCCAACCTGTAAGACTTGTATCTGTTGAGATTATAGTCCAGGTCGGAAGAACAAAGAAGCCCCCTGAACTAAACGATGGTGATCTGTCCACCATGTCAGAGAGTGTCGTAAAATCGGTTTAAAGATATTAATTGAGATATCTTTGAGTAATCCCTGCACCATTGGTTCAGCATACAGAGCTGAAGAGGTCGCATGTGAAAACGAACAAAGGAGATCGCATCTGATGCGGCAGTCCTAAGACCCAACATTTCCATGCATAAGGCTACCAAAGGGAATGATTGTGACTGAAGGTTTTGACAAGCTGATATCAATGTTAAACTTCTCTTGTCTGACAAGGACAGAGTCATAGACACTGAATTTATCTAGAAACCTAAAAAGGTTACCCTTGTCTGAGGAATCAATGAACTGATTGGTAAATTGATCCTCCAACCATGAACTTGAAGAAACAACACAAGTCGATTCGTATGAGATTCTTCGAAAATGAGAAGACTGAGCAAGTACCAAGATATCGTCCAAATAAGGAAATACCAAAAACCTATTCTCTGATTACAGAAAGAAGGGCACCGAGAACCTTGAAAAAAATTCTTGGAACTGAGGCTAGGCCAAACAGTAGAGCCACAAAACTGGTAATGCTTGTCTAAAAAGAGAATCTCAGATACTAAAAGTGATCTGGATGAATCGGAATATGCAGATACACATCCTGTAAATCTATTGTAGACATATAATGCCCTTGCTAAACAAAAGGCAGGATAGTCCTACAGTAACCATCTTGAATGTTGGTATCCTAACATAACGATTCAATAATGATAGATCCAGAACTGGTCTGAAGGAATTGACCTTCTTTGGTACAATGAAGAGATAAAATAAAACCCCAGCCCCTGTTCCAGAACTGGAACTGGCATAAATACTCCAGCCAACTCTAGATCTGAAACACATTTCAGAAATGCTGAGCCTTGCTGTGTCAACTGGGACACGGGAAAGAAAAGAATCTCTTAGCAGGAGGCCTTAACTTGAAGCCAATTCTGTACCTTTCTGAAACAATGTTTCTGAAACCAGAGATTAAGAACGGAATTGATCCAAATTTCTTTGAAGAAAACGTAATCTGCCCCATACCAGCTGAGCTGGAATAAGGGCCGCACCTTCATAGATACTTAGGAGCTGGCTATAGGTTTCTATAAGGCTTGGATATATTCCAAACTGGAAATAGTTTCCAAACTGATACCGCTCCTGAGGATGAAGGATCAGGCTTTTGTTCCTTGTTGTGAGGAAAGGAACGAAATGAATATTTACCCTGGAAAGAAAGGGAAAGCAAAGTTGACTTAGAAGACATGTCAGCATTCCAAGTTTAATCCATAAAGCTTTTCTAGCTAAAATAGCTAGAGACATATACCTGACATCAACTCTAATGATATCAAAAGATGGTATCACCAATAAAATTATTAGCATGTTATAGAATAATAATAATGCTATAAAATTATGATCTGTTACTTGTTGCGCTAAAGCTTCTAACCAAAAAGTTGAAGCTGCAGCAACATCCGCTAAAAAATATAGCAGGTCTAAGAAGATTACCTGAACATAAGTAAGCTTTTCTTAGAAAAGATTCAATTTTCCTATCTAAAGGATCCTTAAATGAAGTACTATCTGCCATAGGAATAGTAGTACATTAGCAGGAGTAGAGACAGCCCCATAACCTTAGGGATTTTTGTCCCAAAAAACTCTAATCTGTCAGATGGCACAGGATATAATTTGCTTAAACGTCTAGAAGGAGTAAATAAATTACCCAAATTATTCCATTCCCTGGAAATTACTTCAGAAATAGCATCAGGGAGATAAAACACTTCTGGAATAACTACAGGAGATTTAAAAACCTTATTTAAACGTTTACATTTAGTATCAAGAGGACCAGAATCCTCTATTTCTAATGCAAATAACACTTCTTTAAGTAAAGAACGAATAAATTCCATCTTGAACAAATACAAAGATTTATCAGCATCAACCTCTGAGACAGAAACCTCTGAACCAGAAGAACCATTATCAGTATCAGAATGATGATGTTCATTTAAAAATTCATCTGAAAAAAAGAGTTTAAAAGACTTTTATGTATACTAGAAGGAGAAATAACAGACATAGCCTTCTTAATGGATTTTAAAAAATAAAATCTCTTATGTTATCAGGAACACTCTGAAAATTAGATGTTGACGGACAGCAACAGGTAATGTAACAGTACTAAAGGAAATTTTATCTGCATTAATAAGTTTGACATGACATGCAATACAAATAACAGCTGGAGAAAACAGATACCAAAAGTTTATAGCAGACTTAGCTTGGTAGCTCCAGCACTGTGCAGTGATTTTCCTGTAGTATCTTCTGACTCAGTTGCAACGTGGAACATCTTGCAATATGTAAAAGAAAAAAACAACATATAAAGCAAAATTGATCAAATTCCTTAAATGACAGTTTCAGGAATGGGAAAAAAATGCCAGTGAACAAGCTTCTAGCAACCAGAAGCAATAAATAATGAGACTTAAATAATGTGGAGACAAAAATGACGCCCATATTTTTTAGCGCCAAAAAAGACGCCCACATTATTTGGCGCCTAAATGCTTTTGGCGCCAAAAATGACGCCACATCCGGAACGCCGACATCTTTGACGCAAAATAACGTCAAAAAATGACGCAACTTCCGGCGACACGTATGACGCCGGAAACGGAAAAGAATTTTTGCGCCAAAAAAGTCCGCGCCAAGAATGACGCAATAAAATGAAGCATTTTCAGCCCCCGCGAGCCTAACAGCCCACAGGGAAAAAAGTCAAATTTTTGAGGTAAGAAAAAATATGATAATTCAATGCATAATCCCAAATATGAAACTGACTGTCTGGAAATAAGGAAAGTTGAACATTCTGAGTCAAGGCAAATAAATGTTTGAATACATATATTTAGAACTTTATAAATAAAGTGCCCAACCATAGCTTAGAGTGTCACAGAAAATAAGACTTACTTACCCCAGGACACTCATCTACATGTTTGTAGAAAGCCAAACCAGTACTGAAACGAGAATCAGTAGAGGAAATGGTAAATATAAGAGTATATCGTCGATCTGAAAAGGGAGGTAAGAGATGAATCTCTACGACCGATAACAGAGAACCTTATGAAATAGACCCCGTAGAAGGAGATCACTGCATTCAATAGGCAATACTCTCTTCACATCCCTCTGACATTCACTGCACGCTGAGAGGAAAACCGGGCTCCAACTTGCTGCGGAGCGCATATCAACGTAGAATCTAGCACAAACTTACTTCACCACCTCCCTTGGAGGCAAAGTTTGTAAAACTGATTTGTGGGTGTGGTGAGGGGTGTATTTATAGGCATTTTAAGGTTTGGGAAACTTTGCCCCTCCTGGTAGGAATGTATATCCCATACGTCACTAGCTCATGGACTCTTGTTAATTACATGAAAGAAATGAGGATTTATCAGAATCAATATCTGTAGTAGAATCTTCTGAACCAGAAAAAACCTCATCAGAATCAGATAAGTCAGAATGATGACAGTCACCTACAAACTCATCTGAAATGTGAGAAGTTTTGAAAGACCTTTTACGTTTATTGGAAGGAGGAATAACAGACAGAGCCTTCCTAATAGAATTAGAAACAAATTCTTTTACATTAACAGGAACATCCTGAACATTAGATGTTGAAGGAACAACAACAAGTAAAGGATTATTACTAATGGAGACACAATCAGCATTGGAAAGTTTATCATGACAGCTTTCACAAACTACAGCTGGAGGAACAGATACCACAAGTTTACAACACATGCACTTAACTTTGGTAGAACCAGCATCATGCAACGTCTGTTCAATAGTAGATTTTGATCCAGGGTCGGGATGAGACATCTTGCAATATGTAATAGAAAAAACAACATATAAAGCAAAATTATCAAATTCCTTAAATGACAGTTTCAGGAATGGGAAAGAATGCAAAAAAATAAGCTTCTAGCAACCAGAAGCAATGAAGAGAAATGTTTAAATAATGTGAATAAAAGAGACGCCCCATTTTTTTGGCGCAAAAAAATGTCTAAATACGCGTGCGTAATAGAATACAACTTCTGGTGAAAAATTACTGCGCCGGAAGTGACGAAAATTTTTAGCGCCAAAAAAAGAACGCGCCAAAAATATTGAAATAAAAAAGAACATTTCCCGCCCCCGCGAGCTTAACAGCACGCAGGAAAAAATGGCCAAATGAAAAAAATTTTTCAAGGTAACAAAAAATAATTAAATGCATTATCCCAATAATGAAACTGACAGTCTGAAAATAAGGAATACCGTTTATCCTGAATCAAGGCAAATATAAGTTTATAGACATATATTTAGAACTTTACATATAAAGTGCCCAACCATAGCGCAGAGTGTCACAAAGAATAAGACATACTTACCCCAGGACACTCCTCCACATAAAGCGGATAGCCAAACCAGTACTGAAACGAGAATCAGTAGAGGTAATGGTATAATGATCTAAAAAGGGAGGTAGGAGAAGAAATCTCTACGACCGATAACAGAGAGCCTATGAAAAAGATCCCCTAGAGGTAGACCATTGTTCTCGAATAGGCAATACTCTCTTCACATCCCTCTGACATTCGCTGCACTCTGAGAGGAAAACCAGGCTTCAACCTGTTGCGAAGCGCATATCAACGTAGAATCTAAGCACAAACTTACTTCACCACCTCCACGGGAGGCAAAGTTTGTAAAACTGAATTGTGGGTGTTGTGAGGGGTGTATTTATAGGCATTTTAAGGTTTGGGAAACTTTGGCCCTCCTGGTAGGAATGTATATCCCATACGTCACTAGCTCATGGACTCTTGCTAATTACATGAAAGAAAAATCATAACCACCACAAAAAAGGGTGGCCTCATGGACTCTTGCCAATATGAAAGAAATGAATTTATCACGTAAGTTCTTACATAAATTATGTTTTCTTTCATGTAATTGGCAAGAGTAAATGAGCTAGCGACGTATGGGATAGCAAATACCCAAGATGTGGAACTCCAGGGAAGAGTCACTAGAGAGGGAGGGATAAAAATATACAGCCAATTCCGCTGAAAAAAGAATCCACAACCCAAATCAAAAGTTTTAATCTTTATAATGAAAAAAAATGAAATTATAAGCAGAAGAATCAAACTGAAAGCGCTACCTGAAGAACTTTTCTACCAAAAACTGTTTCTGAAGAAGAGAAAACATCAAAATGGTAGAATTTAGTAAAAGTATGCAAAGAAGACCAAGTTGCTGCTTTGCAAATCTGATCAACAGAAGCTTCATTCTTAAATGCCCAGAAAGTAGAAACTGACCTAGTAGAATGAGCCGTAATCCTCTGAGACGGGGACTTACCCGACTCCAAATAAGCATGATGAATCAAAAGCTTTAACCAAGATGCCAAAGAAATGGCAGAAGCCTTCTGACCTTTCCCAGAACCAGCAAAGATAACAGACTAGAAGTCTTTCTGAAATCTCTAGTAGCTTCAACATAATATTTCAAAGCTCTTACCACGTCCAAAGAATGTAAAGATCTTTCCAAAGAATTCTTAGGATTAGGACACAACGAAGGTAATCTAACCACCAAGTCAGAGATAGTCGAATATTGGGATTTAAGGATATTAATTGTGATATCTTTGTATAATCCCTGCACCATTGGCTCAGCATACAAAGCTGAAGAAGTCTCATGTGAAAACGAGCAAAGGGGATCGCGTCCGATGCTGCAGTCATGAGACCTAAAACCTCCATGCACATAGCTACTGAAGGGAATGACTGAGACTGAAGGTTCCGACAAGATGAAACCAATTTCAGACGTCTTTTGTCCGTTAGAGACAAAGTCATGGATACGGAATCTATTTGGAATCCTAAAAAGGTTACCCTTGTCTGAGGAATCAAGGAACTTTTTGGTAAATTGATCCTCCAACCATGTCTTTGAAGAAACAACACTAGTTGATTCGTGTGAGATTCTGCAGAATGTAAAGACTGAACAAGTACCAAGATATCATCCAAATAAGGAAACACTGCAATACCCCGCTCTCTGATTACAGAGAATAGGGCACCGAGAACCTTTGAAAAGATCCTTGGAGCTGTTGCTAGGCCAAAAGGAAGAGCAACAAATTGGTAATGCTTGTCTAGAAAAGAGAATCGCATGAACTGATAGTGATCTGGATGAATCGGAATATGAAGATAAGCATCCTGTAAGTCTATTGTGGACATATAATGCCCTTGCTGAACAAAAGGCAAAATAGTCCTTATAGTCACCATTTTGAATGTTGGTATTCTTACATAACGATTCAAAATTTTTAGATCCAGAACTGGTCTGAAAGAATTCTCTTTCTTTGGAACAATGAACAGATTTGAATAAAACCGCAGACCCCGTTCCAGACATGGAACTGGCACAATTACCCCGGATAACTCCAGGTCGGAAACAGACTTCAGGAAAGCCTAAGCCTTAACTGGGTTTACTGGAATGCGTGAGAAAAAGAAACTTCTCACAGGCTGTCTCATCTTGAAACCTATTCTGTACCCTTGAAAAACAATGTTCTGAATCCAATGATTTTGGATTGAATTGATCCAAACATCTTTGAAAAATCATAGTCTGCCCCCTACCAGCTGCGCTGGAATGAGGGCTGCACCTTCATGCGCACTTGGGGGCTGATTTTGGTTTTCTAAAAGGCTTGGATTTATTCCAGACTGGAGAAGGCTTCCAATTGGAAACCGTTCCTTTAGGGGAAGGGTCAGGTTTCTGTTCCTTATTCTGACGAAAGGAACGAAAACAGTTAGCAGCCCTAAATTTACCCTTAGATTTTTTATCCTGAGGCAAAAAGGCTCCCTTACCCCCAGTGACAGTTGAAATTATAGAATCCAACTGAGAACCAAATAATTTATTACCTTGGAAAGAAAGAGATAGCAACGTTGACTTAGAAGTCATATCCGCATTCCAGGATTTAAGCCATAAAGCTCTTCTAGCTAAAATAGATTAAGACATATATCTGACATCAATTCTAATTATATCAAAAATGGCATCACAAATGAAATTATTAGCATGTTGAATTAGCTTAACAATGCTATACACATTAGGATCTCGTACTTGTTGCGCTAACGTTTCCAACCAAAAAGTTGAAGCCGCAGCAACATCAGCCAAAGAAATAGCAGGCCTAAGAAGATGACCTGAACATAAATAAGCCTTCCTTAGATAAGATTCAAGCTTCCTATCTAAAGAATCTTTAAAAGAAGTACTATCTGCCGTAGGAATAGTAGTACGTTTAGCAAGAGTAGAGATAGCCCCATCAACTTTGGGGATCTTTTCCCAAAACTCTAATCTATCAGTCGGCAAAGGGTACAGCTTCTTAAACCTTGGAGGAGTAAATGAAGTACCCAGACTATTCCATTCCCTAGAAATTACATCTGAAATAGCATCAGGAACTGGAAAAACCTCTGGAATAACTACATGAGGTCTAAAAAATGAATTTAAATGTTTACTGGTTTTAATATCAAGAGGACTAGTCTCCTCCATATCTAATGCAATTAACACCTATTTTAATAAAGAACGAATATACTCCATTTTAAATAAATATGAAGTTTTGTCAGTGTCAATATCTGAGGCAGAATCTTCTGAACCAGATAGATCCTCATCAGAGATAGATAAATCAGAATGCTGTCGGTCATTTAAAAATTCTTCGAATTTATGAGAAGTTTTAAGACCTTTTACGTTTATTAGAAGGTGGTATAACAGACAGAGCCTTCTGAATAGGCTTAGAAACAAATTCTCTCACATTAACAGGAATATCCTGAACATTAGATGTTGAAGGAACAACAACAGGTAATGGATTACTACTAATGGAAATATTGTCTGCTTTTGAAAGTTTATCATGACAACTAAAACAAACTACAGCCGGAGGAACAGTTACCACAAATTTATAACAAATGCACTTAACTTTGGTAGAACCGACATCAGGCAGCAGCATTCCAGAAGTAGATTCTGAGACAGGGTCAGTTTGAGACATCTTGCAATATGTAAATAGAAAAAAACAACATATAAAGCAAAATTATCAATTTCCTTATAAGACAGATTCAGAAATGGGAAAAAAATGCAAACAGAATAAGCCTCTGGAAACCAGAAGCAAAAAGAAATAATGACTTAAATAATGTCAAAAAATCTGGCGCCGAGTAAGACGCCCACAATTGACAAAATATTTTTTGGCGCCCAAAACGTCTGCAACAAACACGAGCGTCATAGAAGTCGCAACTATGTGAAAACTCTCGGCGCCAACTAAGACGCCGGAAATGACGTCATAACGTCAACAAACTTAATTCTCATACCAAAAAAGTCTCGCGCCAAAAAGGACGCAATAAATTATAGCATTTTGCGCTCCCGCGAGCCTAACAGCCTGCAATTTAGAAAGAGAGACAATTTGAAAAATTTTCAGGTAAGAAAAAATGTATTCATATGCATTTCCCAAAAATGAAACTGAGTCTGTAAAAAGGAAATATACTGATTAACCTGAATCATGGCAAATATAAGTATAAAAACATATATTTAGAAATTTACATATAAAGTGCCAAACCATAGCTGAGAGTGTCTTAAATAAAAGAAAACATACTTACCAAAAGACACTCATCTACATATAGCAGATAGCCATACCAGTACTGAAACGAGAATCAGTAGAGGTAATGGGATATAAGAGTATATAGTCGATCTGAAAAGGGAGGTAGAAGAATCTCTACGACCGATAACAGAGAACCTATGAAATAGATCCCCGTTAGGATGACCATTGCATTCAATAGGTAATACTCCCTTCACATCCCTCTGTCATTCACTGCACTCTGAGAGGAAACCGGGTTTCAGCATGCTGAGAAGCGCATATCAATCTAGCACAAACTTACTTCACCACCTCCATAGGAATTGTGGGTGTGGTGGGGGGTGTATTTATAGGCATTTTGAGGTTTGGGAAACTTTGCCCCTCCTGGTAGGAATGTATATCCCATACGTCACTAACTCATGGACTCTTGCCAATTACATGAAAGAAACTGTAATCGCTGTACACCTTTACAGGACTTTAAACGTCTCAGTGGACTTTTTTGGTTCTTACCCAGTGGTCTCATTCCACCCAGATAGTTTTCTATCACTGCACGATATCTGTACTGTTTTATTTGTTAATGTGTGTTAATATGTGACAGGCCCTCCTCTCCCGAATACTTTTACAGGTTGACATGTCCCCCCTTGCTTGAGATAGTTAATCTTATTATCCTGCCAGCATATTGAGATCATACTCGGTAAGTTGGTTGATTGCATCTCCCTGTATTTTACTACAGCAGGCATCCAGTTATTCACCATTATAGCGCCTCCTCTTGAATTGTTTGGAAGCCTATACCTGTGCCTGTATGTTATTTTCTGATTATTATGCCATGTTATTATTTCTCACCCTCCCTCCCACATAACCCTTGAACAGTGTTGTTGAAGGTATACAACTGTTATATGCACTAAGTGATATAGTTCAAAGTACTCATTCCCATTAGAAGTTATAAGTATTAACCCTAGGATATCAAGCTCATCACCCTATTGTTTATGATAACAGGCTCCCTGACCTCTTGTAATCCCATTTGTAAGCTAAATAATGACAGCTTCCCACTGGTTACCATAAAAGTGTATAGTTTTTGTTTTATTTCTATCAAGCATGATATATATAGTTCATATTTGTTTTATATAACAGAGTTGAATATAAAAAAAATAAAAATGAGATTAACCATTTGAGATCCAAAAGTGGCCTCATATTGCTCATGGCTGCCCCTGCACCTTCATGTCTCCAATAGAACTAGGAGGTCCAAACGTGGCCTCAGCTGCTAATTAGAGGGCATATAGTTTGAGTGGCAAGCACTATGTTCAGTAACACTGTTGAATATGGCCATATAAATGTACTTTACCAATTGTGCTTTGAATATACACGTAATATACCTGGAAACTATTTCTTTGTACAGATTTTATGGCTTTGTAATGTTTGCTTGCTCTGTTTTGAATCTCAATAAAAATATTTATTTATTGGAAAAAAATAATAATAATGTATGGGAAGTTTCTCCATTAGGTTTATTACTGTATATAAGATAGAAGTGTTTGCTAATTTAAACCACAACTCATGGAAATAAGCTGAGCTTGCAAGGAGAGCAGACCTTGTCTTATCACTCTCTATAGTCATCATTGCAGTATTGAAATGCTCAGTATAGGTATAAGTTTCAGTGGGCAAAATCAGTTATTTCAAATGACAAAATAAAGACAAAGGAGTTTGGGAACAATTTAATAGACTCTAGCAGGTAAAACGGACTATTGATAACACATTAAAGGGGATAACATGTTACAGTACTCCATCCCTTTAGGTTTACACAAGATACAATTAAAGAGAAAAAAATAATAATTTAACATTATCTGTCTTTTTTTTTATCCCATCTGTGGGCTAAAATGTATTGTTATTTTAAGGAATTTAAATTATATTTTAGAAATGAGGTGCACCTGTTAACCCTCCTTTTCTCCTCTTTATTGCTTACTGTTCAACTTGTAAGTAGGTAGCACCGAGTGACTTTCACTCATGTATCTCAAACTTCAAAAGGCGATCACAGCGCCACCTTATTGTTCTCTTTTAAGTCTGCAAATGCGTCAGATCTATCTAATTATAATACTCTTAAACTCACAGCTTGTGTTGGTCCGGTAACCTCCCGAAAAAATTGTGTCTCTATAGTGACAGTGGTCAGATATAGGAGGAGACCTTTTATTATTTCATCAGTTATAGTTAATTTGACATTTCCCAGAGATCTTCTTCCCTGCGTGTGAAGATGGCTACTGCACTACAGAGCGATTAAATTTAAACCAGTAAATTTAAAATGACACCCATTTTTTTGTTATTTTGTGTTTTTAAAGTGCCTGAAACTTTTATAGATGTTGTGTGGTGTATGTGTCTATGTCCCCAAACTATGTGAATTCTACAATTGTGTTTATTGTATTGTCACTTTATGCCAGAAAAAAATTGAGTAGTAAGACACAGATACAGAAACAAAGTATCTTTATTATAAAAAATGTACAATTTCTCAGTGAACTTTTTATTATTATTTTTTTTTATTTGGAGGTCTTACTTTTTGGACTGAAAAAAGAAGATATCGATTTCATTCCACTTTTGTCCACTTTAGCTAGGGATCTCTGAGCTGCGGACAATTTGCTATTTGACTGCAAATAAAAATACAAATAACACATATAAATTGCAAACAATGACTGAAAAGGTTATAGTCTACAGTCATCAAAAGCCATGAATGTATAGAGCAGTGCTTTCCAAACTGTGTGTCATGACACGTTAGTGTGTCGGCGCCAGTGTGTAGTGTCCCTGCTTCAGCACAAATTTTTTTTTTGTTAAAATTATTTAAAATTTTTGTTTTTGGTTTCCGACTTTCCGCATGCCTGCTACGCATATCACGTGGTTGACATGTTATTGATAACTAGTGGGTCACAGATCATCTTAACCTATTGGCGCAGCTCAGTCAGGACTGAAACTACTCCAATTGGTGGTTTTGGCGGCACATTGGCACCTGACTGCACATGTAGTCAGTGTGTTTGCAGTACGGGCAGTAGTCAGTCGGACTTGCAGAGCTCTGAGGGCAGCAGCTTAAACGCTGAGCTGAAGTCAAAAGTCTAAGTGTTGGGTTTTTTTGCAGCTAGCTCCCAGTAGTGCATTGCTGCTCCTGCTCTTGATATATGGATAGAAAGTGGAAGCTTAAAAATGCTTGATGATGAAATGCAAGTGTCTTTATCTAATATTCCACTAAATATTCAGAAACTGTGTTCATCCCATCTACCTCATACATCCCATTAATATAGTAAGTAGCTATTGGCGTTATTAAACCTTTTTTTTTTTTTTAATTCTTGCACATATTTACATACTGTTACTAGTAAATACATTACGTTATTATATATTTTATTTAAATGTCCATATCTCTTAAAACAAGTTAGTTTAACCTCCTGTTTGCTAGTACAACTGAATTACTGTGCAGCAAAATTATGTAGGTTTAAAAAGTGTCACCAACATGAAAAGTTTGGAAAGCTCTGGTATTGAGAATACAGACAATAAAATGCACCTTTATAAATTTTTCATATAAGCGTGTCTAAGCAATAAGGTAGACTGAACTTCTATAATAGTATTGGCCCACCCCATTCATCCAGGGCTGGCTGGAGACCAAGACTAGGAAATACTCTACTTGAGTAACAATAACAGCCATAGACTTCCTATGGACCTTGAGAACTGGAGTGAAAACCATTTTTCTACATCAAAACATATTATTGCATTCATCAACAAAATGTTAAAGCGCTGAAATGAAACTATAAACCATTAAGCAATGCATCCCCCACAAACAGAAATAGCGGCAGTATAAATAAGACTTACACTTTGTGCCCCATAACTGAGCAGCCATTTTCTTAAATTAGAAGTACAAGCAAAAGAGTAAAGCAAGGGTAAATAGAGGCAATCAAAGCCAATGAAGAAATCTAAAGGGCATGGAAGTTAGGGCTTACACTTTTAAAATAATAAAAAAAAATATTGCAATTTACTTCATGTTATCTTGATAGGATTTGTTGAAACTTAAAGGGACAGTCTACTCCAAAATTGTGATTGTTTAAAAAAATAGATAATCCCTTTATTCCCCAGTGTTGCATAAACAACACAGTTATATTAATACACTTTTTGCCTCTGTGATTACCTTGTATCTAAGCCTTTGCAGAGTGCCCCCTTATTTCAGGGCTGTTTATGACTTGCATTTTAGCCAATCAGTGCAGTCTCATTTGTAACTCCACAGGAGTGAGCACAGTGTTATCTATATGGCCTGCAGGGGCTTAAAAGCAGGCAGAGATTTAGCGTTTTAGATGTTATAAAGTATATTAGTATAACAATATTGGTTATGCAAAGCTGGGGATGGGTAGGAAAAGGTGTTATCTATCTTTTTAAACAATACAAAATACGGAGTAGACTTCCATTTAACCCCTTTTCTGGATCACTATATGGCAGCGGTGTTTGTCTACCTCAGTATTGAGTAATGACATTTTAACTGTGAATTCTGTCTGTTGACAGCTGAAACACGGGAAATATTAGGGATTTTCTGTATTATTCATTTCTGCTGGTAAGTATTTGGAGGGTACGTTACTTCACTGTGTGTGTTTTCTTCTGTCTCTTTATGTTGAATTTATTATATTTACATAAGAAAGCCCTGAGGGAAGAAGGATACTGTGTGTACTATTCTTTAGGAATGATTCAATGTTATAGTGTTTTGTCATGTTCTTTCCCTCTGCACACTATTGATAATGTCAGCCATTTTAACCACAGTGAGCAATTAAATGACTTGAGTAATTTACCTCTTGATTGCCTCTAACACTACTAAATGGTCGTCTTGCTTGTCTGCTATGTAAATTAATAGCCTCACAGTACACTGCTGTACCCACCAACATCATGCTTTGAATTTTGCACAGCCCGATGGGAAGTAAACTTTGCACGCACATTTTTCCTCATGGAAAATCCCAAGTGCAGGCCTAATAATTGCCTCAGGCTTGAATACTGGGATATCCTCTCACTATAAGAATCTCCCAAAACGAACATGCTTTCATATGTCACTACAGATTATACAAGAAGCCCACCTTTTTGTTCTTCGAATCTGAATTAAATTTTGTGTAGTCTTCATCTGCTTCCACGGGTAGGTCAGACATTTTCCTTTTCTGCAATTTTAGAAGTTTAGAAGGGGAAGTTGCATAATCAGCTAATACTCAAGTTCTGCCATAATATACACAATCCTTATTTTATTGAACCAGCTTGGTAACTGGAATAAATAATATTTACTGAGCCTACTGTATATATGCAAAGGAAAGAAAACTCTATGGACAAATACAATAATGCATCACAATATTTTAGTGGTCTATAAATTGATCATTAGGCTTACAGCACAGGAAATAAGTTAGTATTATGGCTGGAACAACGATGTTATGCAGAATGTAGTTTGCAGATTGTGCAATAGAAAGATGAATGCACAGCAGTGAATTTTAAACACCATTAAAAGCACTTTCGATAGCTTATTGCTTTAATAAAAATACACAAGATCTGCTGACTTTGCATGATGTTACATGTGCCTGGGAGCCTTGTTGTTTAATTGCCTATAGTATCATGGTTTGTTTATTTACGTCATTATTAACATACCATTCTCTCTAGTATATATACTTTTGTAAATATCGAGTTGATCACAACACCCATTTGGTTCATTTTCTGCTTGTTACCACCCAATGAGTGTTTTTTGTAATGGGATTTAAAGGGGTTAATGCATGCTTAGTTTAGTCTATCATTGTCGCACAAGCTGACACTTGCAGTGGACTTTCTAATTCCTGGTCAGGTTATGTCACTAAATACTGCTGTATCAAAAGATGATCATGTGCATATTCGAAATAATTATGAAAGTAATGATAATTCTAATAGAAGCATTTTTTCAAAGGCAAAACATGTTTGTAATGTTATTTGAAATTCACCTGTACAAAAGACTTGAATACAAAGCCTGGTGGCACAGGTAAATGACCAGAAACCACCTGTTCTTAACATTTACTTCACGTTACCTTTACTGGAGGCTCAGTAGTTGGACTAGATGGGTCCGGTAACCTAAATTAACAAGAAATAAAAAAAAACATAATTTATGTAAGAACTTACCTGATAAATTCATTTCTTTCATATTAGCAAGAGTCCATGAGCTAGTGACGTATGGGATATACATTCCTACCAGGAGGGGCAAAGTTTCCCAAACCTCAAAATGCCTATAAATACACCCCTCACCACACCCACAATTCAGTTTAACGAATAGCCAAGAAGTGGGGTGATAAAAAAGTGCGAAAGCATATAAAATAAGGAATTGGAATAATTGTGCTTTATACAAAATCATAACCACCACAAAAAAAGGGCGGGCCTCATGGACTCTTGCTAATATGAAAGAAATTAATTTATCAGGTAAGTTCTTACATAAATTATGTTTTCTTTCATGTAATTAGCAAGAGTCCATGAGCTAGTGACGTATGGGATAATGATTACCCAAGATGTGGATCTTTCCACACAAGAGTCACTAGAGAGGGAGGGATAAAATAAAGACAGCCAATTCCTGCTGAAAATAATCCACACCCAAAATAAAGTTTAATGAAAAACATAAGCAGAAGATTCAAACTGAAACCGCTGCCTGAAGTACTTTTCTACCAAAAACTGCTTCAGAAGAAGAAAATACATCAAAATGGTAGAATTTAGTAAAAGTATGCAAAGAGGACCAAGTTGCTGCTTTGCAAATCTGATTAACCGAAGCTTCATTCCTAAACGCCCAGGAAGTAGAAACTGACCTAGTAGAATGAGCTGTAATCCTCTGAGGCGGAGTTTTACCCGACTCAACATAGGCAAGATGAATTAAAGATTTCAACCAAGATGCCAAAGAAATGGCAGAAGCTTTCTGGCCTTTTCTAGCACCGGAAAAAATAACAAATAGACTAGAAGTCTTACGGAAAGACTTAGTAGCTTCAACATAATATTTCAAAGCTCTAACAACATCCAAAGAATGCAACGATTTCTCCTTAGAATTCTTAGGATTAGTACATAATGAAGGAACCACAATTTCTCTACTAATGTTGTTGGAATTCACAACTTTAGGTAAAAATTCAAAAGAAGTTCGCAACACCGCCTTATCCTGATGAAAAATCAGAAAAGGAGACTCACAAGAAAGAGCAGATAATTCAGAAACTCTTCTGGCAGAAGAGATGGCCAAAAGGAATAAAACTTTCCAAGAAAGTAATTTAATGTCCAATGAATGCATAGGTTCAAACGGAGGAGCTTGAAGAGCTCCCAGAACCAAATTCAAACTCCAAGGAGGAGAAATTGACTTAATGACAGGTTTTATACGAGCCAAAGCTTGTACAAAACAATGAATATCAGGAAGAATAGCAATCTTTCTGTGAAAAAGAACAGAAAGAGCAGAGATTTGACCTTTCAAGGAACTTGCGGACAAACCCTTATCTAAACCATCCTGAAGAAACTGTAAAAACAGAATTTATGCTTACCTGATAAATTACTTTCTCCAACGGTGTGTCCGGTCCACGGCGTCATCCTTACTTGTGGGATATTCTCCTCCCCAACAGGAAATGGCAAAGAGCCCAGCAAAGCTGGTCATATGATCCCTCCTAGGCTCCGCCTACCCCAGTCATTCGACCGACGTACAGGAGGAAATATGCATAGGAGAAACCATATGATACCGTGGTGACTGTAGTTAGAGAAAATAATTCATCAGACCTGATTAAAAAAACCAGGGCGGGCCGTGGACCGGACACACCGTTGGAGAAAGTAATTTATCAGGTAAGCATAAATTCTGTTTTCTCCAACATAGGTGTGTCCGGTCCATGGCGTCATCCTTACTTGTGGGAACCAATACCAAAGCTTTAGGACACGGATGAAGAGAGGGAGCAAATCAGGTCACCTAAATGGAAGGCACCACGGCTTGCAAAACCTTTCTCCCAAAAATAGCCTCTGAAGAAGCAAAAGTATCAAATTTGTAAAATTTGGCAAAAGTGTGCAGTGAAGACCAAGTCGCTGCCTTACATATCTGTTCAACAGAAGCCTCGTTCTTGAAGGCCCATGTGGAAGCCACAGCCCTAGTGGAGTGAGCTGTGATTCTTTCAGGAGGCTGCCGTCCGGCAGTCTCATATGCCAAACGGATAATGCTTTTAAGCCAAAAAGAAAGAGAGGTAGAAGTTGCTTTTTGACCTCTCCTTTTACCAGAATAAACAACAAACAAAGAAGAAGTTTGTCTGAAATCTTTAGTGGCCTCTAAATAGAATTTTAGAGCACGGACTACGTCCAAATTGTGTAACAAACGTTCCTTCTTTGAAACTGGATTCGGGCACAAAGAAGGTACAACTATCTCCTGGTTAATATTCTTGTTGGAAACAACTTTCGGAAGAAAACCAGGCTTAGTACGCAAAACCACCTTATCTGCATGGAACACCAGATAGGGCGGAGAACACTGCAGAGCAGATAACTCAGAAACTCTTCTAGCAGAAGAAATTGCAACCAAAAACAAAACTTTCCAAGATAATAACTTAATATCTACGGAATGTAAGGGTTCAAACGGAACCCCTTGAAGAACTGAAAGAACTAGATAAAGACTCCAGGGAGGAGTCAAAGGTCTGTAAACAGGCTTGATTCTAACCAGAGCCTGAACAAACGCTTGAACGTCTGGCACAGCTGCCAGCCTTTTGTGAAGTAAAACAGATAACGCAGAAATCTGTCCCTTCAGAGAACTTGCAGATAATCCCTTCTCCAAACCTTCTTGTAGAAAGGATAAAATCCTAGGAATTTTTATCTTGTTCCATGGGAATCCTTTAGATTCACACCAACAGATATATTTTTTCCATATCTTATGGTAAATCTTTCTAGTTACAGGCTTTCTAGCCTGAATCAGAGTATCTATTACAGAATCTGAAAACCCACGCTTTGATAAAATCAAGCGTTCAATCTCCAAGCAGTCAGTTGGAGAGAGACCAGATTCGGATGCACGAATGGACCTTGAACAAGAAGGTCCTGTCTCAAAGGTAGCTTCCATGGTGGAGCCGATGACATATTCACCAGGTCTGCATACCAAGTCCTGCGTGGCCACGCAGGAGCTATCAAGATTACCGAAGCCCTCTCCTGGTTGATCCTGGCTACCAGCCTGGGAATGAGAGGAAACGGTGGGAAAACATAAGCTAGGTTGAAGGTCCAAGGTGCTACTAGTGCATCTACTAGAGTCGCCTTGGGATCCCTGGATCTGGACCCGTAACAAGGAACCTTGAAGTTCTGACGAGATGCCATCAGATCCATGTCTGGAATGCCCCATAATTGAGTTATTTGGGCAAAGATTTCCGGGTGGAGTTCCCACTCCCCCGGATGGAATGTCTGACGACTCAGAAAATCCGCTTCCCAATTTTCCACCCCTGGGATGTGGATTGCAGACAAGTGGCAGGAGTGATCCTCCGCCCATTGAATTATCTTGGTCACTTCCTCCATCGCCAGGGAACTTCTTGTTCCCCCCTGATGGTTGATATATGCAACTGTCGTCATGTTGTCTGATTGAAACCTTATGAATTTGGCCTTTGCTAGATGAGGCCAAGCTTTGAGAGCATTGAATATCGCTCTTAGTTCCAGAATGTTTATCGGGAGAAGAGATTCTTCCCGAGACCATAGACCCTGAGCCTTCAGGGGTTCCCAGACCGCGCCCCAGCCCACCAGACTGGCGTCGGTCGTGACAATGACCCACTCTGTCCGGGTTCAGCCACCAACGGAGTGAATCTCTGGTCCTTTGATCTACTTGAATCATCGGAGACAAGTCTGTATAATCCCCATTCCACTGTTTGAGCATGCACAGTTGTAATGGTCTTAGATGAATTCGTGCAAAAGGAACTATGTCCATTGCTGCAACCATCAATCCTATTACTTCCATGCACTGCGCTATGGAAGGACGAAGAACAGAATGAAGAACCTGACAAGAGCTTAGAAGTTTTGATTTTCTGACCTCTGTCAGGAAAATTCTCATTTCTAAGGAGTCTATTATTGTTCCCAAGAAGGGAACTCTTGTCGACGGGGAAAGAGAGCTCTTTTCTATGTTTACTTTCCATCCGTGAGATCTGAGAAAGGCTAGGACTATGTCCGTATGAGCCTTTGCTTTTGACAGAGACGACGCTTGAATCAGGATGTCGTCCAAGTACGGTACTACTGCAATGCCCCTCGGTCTTAGAACCGCTAGAAGGGACCCTAGTACCTTTGTGAAAATTCTCGGAGCAGTGGCTAATCCGAAAGGAAGCGCCACAAACTGGTAATGTTTTTCCAGAAAAGCGAATCTTAGGAACTGATGATGTTCCTTGTGGATAGGAATATGGAGGTACGCATCCTTTAAATCCACCGTGGTCATAAATTGACCTTCCTGGATGGTAGGAAGGATCGTTCGAATGGTTTCCATTTTGAATGATGGAACCCTGAGAAATTTGTTTAGGATCTTGAGATCTAGAATTGGTCTGAACGTTCCCTCTTTTTTGGGAACTATGAACAGGTTGGAGTAAAATCCCATCCCTTGTTCTCTTATTGGAACTGGATGAATTACTCCCATCCTTAACAGGTCTTCTACACAATGTAAGAATGCCTGTCTTTTTATTTGGTTTGAAGTTAATTGAGACCTGTGGAACCTTCCCCTTGGGGGTAGTTCCTTGAATTCCAGGAGATAACCTTGAGAAACTATTTCTAGTGCCCAAGGATCCTGAACATCTCTTGCCCAGGCCTGAGCAAAGAGAGAAAGTCTGCCCCCCACCAGATCCGGTCCCGGATCGGGGGCCATCCCTTCATGCTGTTTTGGTAGCAGTGGCGGGCTTCTTGGCCTGCTTACCCTTGTTCCAGCCTTGCATCGGTCTCCAGGCTGGTTTGGGTTGAGAAGTATTACCCTCTTGCTTAGAGGATGTAGAAGCAGAGGCTGGTCCGTTTCTGCGAAAGGGACGAAAATTAGGCTTATTCCTAGCCTTAAAAGACCTATCCTGAGGAAGGGCGTGGCCCTTTCCTCCTGTGATGTCTGAAATAATCTCTTTCAAATCAGGACCAAACAGTGTTTTGCCCTTGAAAGGGATGTTAAGCAATTTTGTCTTGGAAGACACATCCGCTGACCAAGACTTTAGCCAGAGCGCTCTGCGCGCCACGATAGCAAACCCTGAATTTTTCGCCGCTAATCTCGCTAATTGCAAAGCGGCATCTAGAATAAAAGAGTTAGCCAATTTGAGTGCATGAACTCTGTCCATAATCTCCTCATACGAAGATTCCTTATCGAGCGACTTTTCTAGTTCTTCGAACCAGAAACACGCTGCCGTAGTGACAGGAACAATGCATGAAATTGGTTGAAGAAGGTAACCTTGCTGAACAAACATTCTTTTAAGCAAACCCTCTAATTTTTTATCCATAGGATCTTTAAAAGCACAACTATCTTCTATGGGAATAGTAGTGCGTTTGTTTAGAGTAGAGACCGCCCCCTCGACCTTAGGGACTGTCTGCCATAAGTCCTTTCTGGGGTCGACTATAGGAAATAATTTCTTAAATATAGGGGGAGGCACAAAAGGTATGCCGGGCCTTTCCCATTCCTTGTTTACTATGTCCGCCACCCGCTTGGGTATAGGAAAAACATCGGGGGGCACCGGAACCTCTAGGAACTTGTCCATCTTACATAATTTCTCTGGAATGACCAAATTGTCACAATCATCCAGAGTAGATAATACCTCCTTAAGCAGTGCGCGGAGATGTTCTAATTTAAATTTAAATGTTACAACATCAGGTTCAGCTTGTTGAGAAATTTTCCCTGAATCTGAAATTTCTCCCTCAGACAAAACCTCCCTCCTGGCCCCTTCAGATTGGTGTGAGGGTATGTCAGAAGCGTTATCATCAGCGTCCTCTTGCTCTTCAGTGTTTAAAACAGAGCAATCGCGCTTTCTTTGATAAGTAGGCATTTTAGATAAAATATTTTTAATAGAATTATCCATAACAGCCGTTAATTGTTGCATAGTAATAAGTATTGGCGCACTAGAAGTACTAGGGGCCTCTTGTGTGGGCAAAACTGGTGTAGACGCAGAAGGGGGTGATGCAGTACCATGCTTACTCCCCTCATCTGAAGACTCATCTTGGGCACTATTATTATCTGTGGCATCATTGTCCCTACTTTGTTTGGACACCATGTCACAATTATCACATATATTTAAATGGGGAGACACATTGGCATTCATACATATAGAACATCGTTTATCTGATGGTTCAGACATGTTAAACAGGCTTAAACTTGTCAACAAAGCACAAAAAACGTTTTAAAATGAAACCGTTACTGTCACTTTAAATTTTAAACAGAACACACTTTATTACTGAAAATGCGAAAAAGTATGAAGCAATTGTTCAAAATTCACCAAAATTTCACCACAGTGTCTTAAAGCCTTAAAAGTATTGCACACCAAATTTGGAAGCTTTAACCCTTAAAATAACGGAACCGGAGCCGTTTTTACATTTAACCCCTATACAGTCCCAGGAATCTGCTTTGCTGAGACCCAACCAAGCCCAGAGGGGAATACGATACCAAATGACGCCTTCTATAAGCTTTTTCAGTGGATCCTAGCTCCTCACACATGCATCTGCATGCCTTGCCTTCCAAAAACAACTGCGCATTAGTGGCGCGAAAATGAGGCTCTGCCTATGACTAGAGAAGGCCCCCATCTGAAAAAGGTGTCCATACAGTGCCTGCCGTTTTTTAACAACAATCCCCAAGATTATAATACCTATAAAGCGCTATAATCTGTCAAATATGCTTAGCAAGTAATCGTTTTAGCCCAGAAAAATGTCTACCAGTTTTTTAAGCCCTTATAAAGCCTTTATTCTTTTACTTAATCTAAGAAAATGGCTTACCGGTCCCCATAGGGAAAATGACAGCCTTCCAGCATTACCAAGTCGTGTTAGAAATGTGGCCATCATACCTCAGGCAGAAAAGTCTGCCAACTGCTTCCCCCAACTGAAGTTACTTCATCTCAACAGTCCTGTGTGGAAACAGCAATCGATTTTAGTAACGTCTGCTAAAATCATCTTCCTCTCACATCAGAAATCTTCTTCTCTTTTCTGTTTCAGAGTAAATAGTACATACCAGCACTATTTTAAAATAACAAACACTTGATTGAAGAATAAAACTACATTTAAACACCAAAAAACTCTTAGCCATCTCCGTGGAGATGTTGCCTGTGCAACGGCAAAGAGAATGACTGGGGTAGGCGGAGCCTAGGAGGGATCATATGACCAGCTTTGCTGGGCTCTTTGCCATTTCCTGTTGGGGAGGAGAATATCCCACAAGTAAGGATGACGCCGTGGACCGGACACACCTATGTTGGAGAAATTCTCGGTATTCTAAAAGAATGCCAAGAAAAATGATGAGAAAGACACCAAGAAATAGGTCTTCCAGACTCTATAATATATCTCTCTAGATACAGATTTACGAGCCTGTAACATAGTATTAATCACAGAGTCAGAGAAACCTCTTTGACCAAGAATCAAGCGTTCAATCTCCATACCTTTAAATTTAAGGATTTCAGATCCTGATGGAAAAAAGGACCTTGTGACAGAAGGTCTGGTCTTAACGGAAGAGTCCACGGTTGGCAAGAGGTCATCCGGACAAGATCCGCATACCAAAACCTGTGAGGCCATGCCGGAGCTACCAGCAGAACAGACTAGCATTCCTTCAGAATCTTGGAGATTACTCTTGGAAGAAGAACTAGAGGCGGAAAGATATAAGCAGGATGATACTTCCAAGGAAGTGATAATGCATCCACTGCCTCCGCCTGAGGATCCCGGGATCTGGACAGATACCTGGGAAGTTTCTTGTTTAGATGAGACGCCATCAGATCTATTTCTGGAAGTTCCCACATTTGAACAATCTGAAGAAATACCTCTGGGTGAAGAGACCATTCGCCCGGATGCAACGTTTGGCGACTGAGATAATCCGCTTCCCAATTGTCTATACCTGGGATATGAACCGCAGAGATTAGACAGGAGCTGGATTCCGCCCAAACCAAAATTCGAGATACTTCTTTCATAGCCAGAGGACTGTGAGTCCCTCCTTGATGATTGATGTATGCCACAGTTGTGACATTGTCTGTCTGAAAACAAATGAACGATTCTCTCTTCAGAAGAGGCCAAAACTGAAGAGCTCTGAAAATTGCACGGAGTTCCAAAATATTGATCGGTAATCTCACCTCCTGAGATTCCCAAACTCCTTGTGCCGTCAGAGATCCCCACACAGCTCCCCAACCTGTGAGACTTGCATCTGTTGAAATTACAGTCCAGGTCGGAAGCACAAAAGCCCCCTGAATTAAACGATGGTGATCTGTCCACCACGTTAGAGAGTGTCGAACAATCGGTTTTAAAGATATTAGTTGAGATATCTTTGTGTAATCCTTGCACCATTGATTCAGCATACAGAGCTGAAGAGGTCGCATGTGAAAACGAGCAAAGGGGATCGCGTCCGATGCAGTCGTCATAAGACCTAGAATTTCCATGCATAAGGCTACCGAAGGGAATGATTGTGACTGAAGGTTTCGACAAGCTGAAATCAATTTTAGACGTCTCTTGTCTGTTAAAGACAGAGTCATGGACACTGAATCTATCTGGAAACCCAGAAAAGTTACCCTTGTCTGAGGAATCAATGAACTTTTTGGTAAATTGATCCTCCAACCATGATCTTGAAGAAACAACACAAGTCGATTCGTATGAGATTCTGCTAAATGTAAAGACTGAGCAAGTACCAAGATATCGTCCAAATAAGGAAATACCACAATACCCTGTTCTCTGATTACAGACAGAAGGGCACCGAGAACCTTTGTAAAAATTCTTGGAGCTGTAGCTAGGCCAAACGGCAGAGCCACAAACTGGTAATGCTTGTCCAGAAAAGAGAATCTCAGGAACTGATAATGATCTGGATGAATCGGAATATGCAGATATGCATCCTGTAAATCTATTGTGGACATATAATGCCCTTGCTGAACAAAAGGCAAGATAGTCCTTATAGTTACCATCTTGAACGTTGGTATCCTTACATAACGATTCAATATTTTTAGATCCAGAACTGGTCTGAAGGAATTCTCCTTCTTTGGTACAATGAAGAGATTTGAATAAAACCCCATCCCCTGTTCCGGAACTGGAACTGGCATAATTACTCCAGCCAACTCTAGATCTGAAACACAATTCAGAAATGCTTGAGCTTTCACTGGATTTACTGGGACACGGGAAAGAAAAAAATCTCTTTGCAGGAGGTCTCATCTTGAAACCAATTCTGTACCCTTCTGAAACAATGTTCTGAATCCAAAGATTGTGAACAGAATAGATCCAAATTTCTTTGAAAAAACGTAACCTGCCCCCTACCAGCTGAGCTGGAATGAGGGCCGCACCTTCATGTGGACTTAGAAGCAGGCTTTGCCTTTCTAGCAGGCTTGGATTTATTCCAGACCGGAGATGGTTTCCAAACTGAAACTGCTCCTGAGGATGAAGGATTAGGCTTTTGTTCTTTGTTGAAACGAAAGGAACGAAAACGATTATTAGCCCTGTTTTTACCCTTAGATTTTTTATCCTGTGGTAAAAAAAGTTCCTTTCCCACCAGTAACAGTTGAGATAATAGAATCCAACTGAGAACCAAATAATTTGTTACCCTGGAAAGAAATGGAAAGTAGAGTTGATTTAGAAGCCATATCAGCATTCCAAGTCTTAAGCCATAAAGCTCTTCTAGCTAAAATAGCTAGAGACATAAACCTGACATCAACTCTGATAATATCAAAAATTGCATCACAGATAAAATTATTAGCATGCTGAAGAAGAATAATAATAATATCATGAGAATCATGATCTGTTACTTGTTGCGCTAAAGTTTCCAACCAAAAAGTTGAAGCTGCAGCAACATCAGCCAATGATATAGCAGGTCTAAGAAGATTACCTGAACACAGATAAGCTTTTCTTAGAAAGGATTCAATTTTCCTATCTAAAGGATCCTTAAACGAAGTACCATCTGACGTAGGAATAGTAGTACGTTTAGCAAGGGTAGAAATAGCCCCATCAACTTTAGGGATTTTGTCCCAAAATTCTAATCTGTCAGACGGCACAGGATATAATTGCTTAAAACGTTTAGAAGGAGTAAATGAATTACCCAATTTATCCCATTCTTTGGAAATTACTGCAGAAATAGCATTAGGAACAGGAAAAACTTCTGGAATAACCACAGGAGATTTAAATACCTTATCTAAACGTTTAGAATTAGTATCAAGAGGACCAGAATCCTCTATTTCTAAAGCAATTAGTACTTCTTTAAGTAAAGAACGAATAAATTCCATTTTAAATAAATATGAAGATTTATCAGCGTCAATCTCTGAGACAGAATCCTCTGAACCAGAAGAGTCATCAGAATCAGAATGATGATGTTCATTTAAAAATTCATCTGTAGGGAGAGAAGTTTTAAAAGATTTTTTACGTTTACTAGAAGGAGAAATAACAGACATAGCCTTCTTTATGGATTCAGAAACAAAATCTCTTATGTTATCAGGAACATTCTGCACCTTAGATGTTGAAGGAACTGCAACAGGCAATGGTACTTTACTAAAGGAAATATTATCTGCATTAACAAGTTTGTCATGACAATTAATACAAACAACAGCCGGAGGAATAGCTACCAAAAGTTTACAGCAGATACACTTAGCTTTGGTAGATCCAGCACTAGACAGCGATTTTCCTGTAGTATCTTCTGACTCAGATGCAACGTGAGACATCTTGCAATATGTAAGAGAAAAAACATATAAAGCAAAATTGATCAAATTCCTTAAATGACAGTTTCAGGAATGGGAAAAAATGCCAAAGAACAAGCTTCTAGCAACCAGAAGCAATGAAAAAATGAGACTGAAATAATGTGGAGACAAAAGCGACGCCCATATTTTTTAGCGCCAAATCAGACGCCCACATTATTTGGCGCCTAAATGCTTTTGGCGCCAAAAATGACGCCACATCCGGAACGCCAACATTTTTGGCGCAAAATAACGTCAAAAAATGACGCAACTTCCGGCTACACGTATGACGCCGGAAATGGAAAAGAATTTTTTGCGCCAAAAAAGTCCGCGCCAAGAATGACGCAATAAAATGAAGCATTTTCAGCCCCCGCGAGCCTAACAGCCCACAGGGAAAAAAGAGTCAAATTTTTGAAGGTAAGAAAAAAAATGATAAATTCAAGTGCATTATCCCAAATATGAAACTGACTGTCTGAAAAATAAGGAATGTTGTCAAGGCAAATAAATGTTTGAATACATATATTTAGAACTTTATAAACAAAGTGCCCAACCATAGCTTAGAGTGTCACAGAAAATAAGATTTACTTACCCCAGGACACTCATCTACATGTTTGTAGAAAGCCAAACCAGTACTGAAACGAGAATCAGCAGAGGTAATGGTATATATAAGAGTATATCGTCGATCTGAAAAGGGAGGTAAGAGATGAATCTCTACGACCGATAACAGAGAACCTATGAAATAGACCCCGTAGAAGGAGATCACTGCATTCAAATAGGCAATACTCTCCTCACATCCCTCTGACATTCACTGCACGCTGAGAGGAAAACTGGGCTCCAACTTGCTGCGGAGCGCATATCAACGTAGAATCTAGCACAAATTTACTTCACCACCTCCATCGGAGGCAAAGTTTGTAAAACTGAATTGTGGGTGTGGTGAGGGGTGTATTTATAGGCATTTTGAGGTTTGGGAAACTTTGCCCCTCCTGGTAGGAATGTATATCCCATACGTCACTAGCTCATGGACTCTTGCTAATTACATGAAAGAAAATATTTAATATTTTGGCATCAAAAATTGAGAAAAATCCTTTGTAAAATTGGCTATTGCTCCAAGTAGGATTTCAAAGCAGAACTCTACTTAAAAATCTCAATCTTTATGTGCTATACTTAAAGGGATATGAAACTCACATTTTTTTTTATTTCATGATTCAGCTACAGCATGTCATTTTAAACAACTTTCTAATGTATTTCTATTATCTTTTTTTTATTCTCTAGGTATCTTTTGTTGAAATGCAGGGCGGTATTTCTGGAGCAATATATGGCAGCAGTTTTGCAAGAATGTTATCCATATGCAAGAGCACTAGATGGCAGCATTATTTCCTGCCATGCAGTTTTCCAGATGCCTACCTAGGTATCTCTTCAACACAGAATACCATGGGAACAAAGCAAATTTGATAATAGTAGTAGAATGGAAACCATTTAAAAATTTTATTCTCTGTCTGAATCAGAAAATAAAATGTTTGGGTTTCATA